>NW_025947255.1:30791-39742 GCF_000764305.2 Hyalella azteca | reverse complement strand
CCTAAATAGGTTAATATTAAATCAATCTGATATTCAATTCAATTTCCAAAAGATGATGGCTTGTCTGTCTTGCAGGTGACGTCTGAGGAGGACATCCAGCAGGCCCTGGACGCCTGCAAGAACAAATTCAGGAGGCTGGACGCTGTCGTCAACTGCGCCGGCATTGCCGTGGCTTTCAAAACCTTCAATCTCAAGAAGAACATCGTGCATTATTTAGAGGATTTTGAGAATGTCGTCAAGGTAAGTTCTCGCTAAAATTTCCAGTTTTATATGACCTGGCTAATTTTATGTGACCTGGGGCTATAAAATCTATAGTTACGAGTTTGTAACTCAGTCAGAAAATCACAGACGAAAAATCCATGCGTTCTGATAGTACGGCTCTAGCGTTTGAATTTTTTCGAGTTCTCGTTCGATGAAATTGTCAAAATTGATCGCTGGTCGACTGACCATAATCTCTTACAACTCAATTAATAGCTTTACCTGAAAGTTATTTCAAATCTCTAGTAATCAATTGTTTAATCAACGCTTTTAATTTTCTAATCAACGCTATGTCTCTATTGATCTATCAATAGCAGAAGAATTTATAACTAAACTTAGATTTTGTGGACCAGATGAACATGGTAGGCACGTTCAACGTGATCAGATTGTCGGCGAGTTTGATGAACGAGAACGAGCCTAAAGCTGACGGCCTGTGAGGCGTCGTCGTCAACACGGCCAGCATCGGCCTACGACGGACAGGTCTGCACTCACACAACTGCACGGGTCGTATTGTCCAAATAGTGGACAATATGACCACGTTGCATTAAAACATCTTTTGCTTGCGTCCCAAACTGAAGCAGGTTTACGAGCGCAAAAAGGACATCGCTTGTGGCACAAGTTTAACTCATTCCCATAAATGTACTGCTGCTACTTGCGTACAAATCCTGCCCTACAGGTGCAATATGTGAACATTTTAGGTATTGTATTGTGAATGTTTGTTTTGGAATTTTCGTGTTATGAACTAATTTTAATTTTTTTTTTGTTTTCCCGATAGATTCATGAAGTGTTATATAATTCGCACTTTAGGTATTGAGTTGTAAATTTTCCTGTTGAATCTTTATGTTATGACACATTTCAATTTTTTGTTACCTAAAATTTTATAATGTGGTATGACAAAAGAGATTCATCACAGTTTTAATCCAGTTCATGATTTAAAATAACTAACCCAGTCTCGGGCTAAAAGAAGCGTACGGCGAACTCTAATTCTATTCTAATTAGCAACAATTATTCTTCTCTAATTAACCGAGTTTACTTGTCGCAGGTGGGGCAGGCTGCATACGCGGCTAGCAAGGGGGGGATCGTAAGCATGACGCTCCCCATCGCCAGGGATCTCGCCCCCATGGGGGTGAGGGTCTGCACAATAGCCCCTGGTGTGTGCATCCCTCCTAAAAACAATCCCATACAATTGATCATAATCATTAGGTGACGATGTACTATCGATGTTTTATCGCCGATATGTTGCTGAGGAAATTGCTGATTATTCAGTGGTAATTTTTTTACGGATTGTTCCTGTCTCATTGTTAGAATTTTTATTTTTTCTTCTAGACTGCAGCTTCATAAAAACCGCGAGTCTAATAAGCACTGGCCAGAACACTAAACCACGGAGTATCAAATTCACGGACATTGTACAGATGCTCCCACTCATCAGTCTTCCTATAAGTATCTAAATAATTCTAATGTCTACTCTACAGCATATTACGATCGCACTAGTGGAGGTATCAATCAACCTTAAATTATCAGCCTACACAACATCCCTTGTTATTATTATTATTATTTAATTATTGTTATTATCATCATTGCAGGTCTATTCCGGACTCCCCTGCTGGAAGCACTGCCGGAGAAGATCCAGACGTTCCTAGCCAACAACGTACCATTTCCCCAGCGTCTGGGGGAGCCCGATGAGTTCGCTCAGCTTGTGCAGGCCATCATCTTAAAGCCCATGATGAACGGGGAGGTCATCAGGCTCGACGGCGCCCTCAGGAGGCAGCCATAAATGGGGTTCTAAGATGGACGAGTGGCATGGTTTCTTGGTGCTCGTCTCTTGTTACTTTGGTGCCTGTGGGTTCTGTAGGTATATGAAAGCGTGATACGCATGTTCGCTAGTACACCGCAAAAGTTTCATGAGCGATAAGATATGCACAGATAGACGAGGGGCATGGTTTCTTGGTGCTGGCTCCTGTTGCTTAGTGCGTGTGAGTTGTACGAAAGCGTGATAGTCTGCTACAGAACAGAAATTTTATAAGAAGACTTGTTACTACGGTATGATAGATTTATGTAAGGTTTTGCTACCATTAAAGACGGTCATTGTTCGGTACTCAGAACTGACAATTTCAAAGTTTGCGGAGAGCGCATGGGTTTGGGTAGAGCGATCAGGCAGAGCATGGACAAGAAATATGTAAAACTTTCAAGGAATTGATTCTCGTCTCCACGATTCATGCGTCAGATATTCTCACAACCTGTAAATATTTGCTAAGCAAGTTACAGTTCAGAGAACCGTTCAGCAGGCGAGTCTTCCTTCAGTGTAGCGGACCACAAGCTACACCTGTGGGTATCGGTTCCCCGCTTGAGCAAGTATGATCTCTTAGTTGTGTCATCATTGCATTTATTATAGAGTCTCTCGGCTAGAACGAGAGTTGTAAATTTTATTCTCGCACCTTCCTGCGGTGTTTTTGTCAGCAGGTTGAAATCCCTCCTGCCACGCTCCTGGTATTATCTAAGTGAAGTTGAAATATATTACCTTCATACCTTAAATTTATTATTCCCATTCTCCAGACCATAATATATTGTCACATAGCTTTTTAAAACTAAAAAGAGGATAAGTGATAGATAATGAAATGAATTTAGCAGTCTTGCATCAGAGTTAATCTTGGCAGTTTTTAGCACTGCGCGTCAACAAATCCTCTATCTAAATTCCACGTTATTATGTAATCATGTTCGTGGGGCTGTGTTATTCGTTTTGTTTGATATCGTGGAAATCTGGTCGCCATATAGCGACATGGAGGCGGAGTAACTTGGGCTTAGATGCAACGCGTTGTTTCATCTTCAGTTCTGAATTCATAACTCGTTTCAATAGATTTTCTTACTATCCCATCTGTACCCTAAGACAAAATGTTCGTCAAGTTTCAAAAGAAATTGTGCATCATTGCTAGGCTAAAATTCACACAAGTCAAAATATTTATTAAGGAAAGAACACATCAATCAATTGATACCTTATTGCACTATCTTTAGAATTAAGACACATGAATGAAGAGAATCCGGAATCCGATAGTTCGAAAAACAAAAATTTTGAAAGAGCGCCACACAAAAATTCACTCGGCTCTTTGCGAAAGTACTAACCTAATAAAGCTTATGACCTAAAACATGCGCGATATAAAACATATATCATGTCAAATGGCAGGCCATAAGTTCATATTCTTAGTTTAACAAGTTTAATCTATTCTAAATCACACGCAGAAATGAAGTAACGTATTTTTCACACTATAAGGGGGTAAAATATCAGAATTGGCAGTCGATGATCAATTATCGTCAGTCAGTTGATAAGGAATTACTGTACGACTTAGCAAATATCCACGACACTGAAATTGACGAAACGGAAGCATTGAATGAGCCCAAGGTCTTAAAATATTATTGCGATCCTTCTGAAGCTGAGCAACTTTTTTTTCTCAGGAACGGAGAACTCAAGTACATCGTCGAAATGCAAGCCCGGTACACATTCTCTCCTGTAGTATGCTTGCGACATCGAATTTTATCATCACAAACACGTTCTTTTCTATGAGCGGGCTGTAGACAGAGCTGGAATCATGGTCGAAACTAAACATTCCTGCCCGAGATGCTGAATGAGAGCTTACGAGTAAATTCTTTACGTGTGCAAATTTAGGGTGCGGTCGTAGTCACTCGTGTGAAGTGCAAAAAGACATTAGTCAGTGCATTACATAATTATTAACTATTGTCTAAATTACGCAAGGAAACCATACATCTCTCGCCGCCCAGCTTGCGAAGTAATTGGACGAAGTCATGGCCCAAGTGTAAACAACATCGAAACCTGAAAACTAGATCAACGTAAGAGTTGAATTACAGAAAAACTAACATTCAACCAAAAAACATAGACGTCTGACAACTGCTAAAAGAAGAGAACAATTAGTAATGTAAGTTATATTGAAATGGAAAATTTTATCAGCATGCAATACATCATGAATGATCAAACTCGGTGAGAAAATGTTCAAATCTAAGCACTCTTGTCAGCGTTTAGGTGCAACTGCAAGCTCTATAGAAATATTAGGGCAACATGGGGCAACGCGCCCCCCCCTTTTTTTAAACTAAATTTTTGAATAAGTTTTAATTGATACGATGTGGTTCTTTGTTTTGTTTAAAGGTACAACTAATGTGGAATGTATGATGTGAATTAGGCACCTATAGAGTTATTCAATTTTTAATGAATCACTATTTTGTAAAAGTGTCAAAATGGGCCCATTGCCCCACCCCTGGGGCAAAGGGCCCATGAGCTTGGGGCAAGGCGCCCACCCTTGGTCCCTTTACCGCAATTGCATAATTTTCGTTTAAAAATGATAAAAAACACTTTACAGTTAAAAATAAGAAAAATGTATTAAAAAATATGACATTCATTCATTTATTAACAACTCAAAAAATCATATCCTTAACATGAAAAAAATATACCCTTGGCTTCAAAAAATCTATCACTGACGTGAAGAAAAATATTTCATTGACATAAAAATATATATCCTTGACTTGAAAAATATATCCTTGCGATAAAAAATTCGTCCTGACATGAAAAAATGTATTCGTGACTAGAAAACTGAGCTGCAGCAGGCTGAGCTTCACATGGAAATTAACAATCAGCAAGACGTCTATACTTCGCAACTCGTTTCGCATCGACTGTTCGTTTCGCAAACGAAGCTTTTTTCACATCGTGTTTCTCTAATTTTGGTTAACAAAAAGACCACGAAACGGCCCTGAATCTTGCAGCTGGATACCATCATGCAGAATAAGGAATGTACGTATGTTGCGGACAAAATCCGCCTTTCATATTTTCAGACATTTTTGCACCTACAACGTAGACTGCAGGATATATTACATTCATGCTATAGTAACGATGCAGTTGGTAATTTGAATGAACAGAATTCTACACTCGTTTTTCATGAGCATACGTTTTAAAGCGTAAAACTTTAGAAGAAAATCAACAATCCGAGCCATGGACAAAAGTAGACAGATTTGTTGCTAGGTAAAATACATAATTATCTCATTCATAAATCGCTACTTAGCCCTGGCTCGACACGCCGAAAAAAAAAATATTCCCCAGTTACTGAAGAAATCAAAGAAGTTCGTAAGAACTGCAGTGCTAAGACATGAAGAAAACAGCTACAAGGCTTATGATTTCTACAACTCTTGCCCAGCCCAGCTCTATGACACATAGGAAAACGCTTCTGAACAAGAGCGATTCTCAAACGCATTGTACCTCCCATAAACGATACTCGAATGTAAAAAAATGAGCAAAAATGTAAAAAAATGTAGCATTAAACTCAAGAGATGGCGTTTGGTGACTAGGCTATAGCTTCCATATCACAAAAACCTTGGGATGAAGAGCTGCCCGTTCCGTATAGATCATCCTTTTTGCCTTAACCCAGTTACATCAAATAAAAATCCTTTCAAAGACAGTAAAAAAATAGACTTGCATATGAAGAACTAAATTAGAATAAGAAAGTTCATAGAAAAGACAATGTTTGGTCCAACACACTGAACAAATACATAACAATAATGACCGTGTATAATAAACTGCATATCAACATACTAAAATAGGTTGGCATCAGTCAACGATAACTTCGGAGCTGAAATGCAAATTTAATGCTGATAACAAAATAAATACTATCAAAAAAATGCAAAATGTATGTACATAGATTATAAAATGAATTGTACAAGCAGGAAACACACTGGACCTTTGATCCATCAAAAGAAACATAGAGGAAACTTAACAGGAATGAGACACAAAGGAAACGAGAAATCTGACAAACATAAGTAATGTAATAAAATAGACTTCAAAAACAATAAACATTCGACTACATGAACTAGGGATTGCAAAAAAATAGGTTGATAAATTACGGTTTAACATGACCCGTAACCTCGCAGACCACAGCATGATTCGCTACTGTTAATAACGAGTGCTACATCTGATGATAGATAAACGAACACTCACGCTACATGCAATTATCCTATAACGTCATCTCCCATTAAATGACTAGCACCGATAAGTCTGCCAAGATAATTCCTCAAACGCATCACAAAGCTGCCACTAACTCACGAAAATAACTCGTGCAAAAATAACTCACGAAAAATGCAATAGCTTTCCATTCCCTGCTTGATCACGATGGATCGCAGGGTTTTTGTTCTCAATTGTGCACAGCAGTAGTAGCATTGCAGAAATATTCAGAAAAACAAAGATATAAAGACCGTTAGGAATTGAGAACTTGCGAAGGATTAGCCTGCAAAAACCTTTCTCGACTGCATTAACGACCACACATCTCACGAAGCCTAGGTAAGCATTTCATTTCTTTGCAGGCCCTCGGCCGGTCTTTGCAGACAAAAAGTTTCCATTAAATACACGTTGACTCTGCACTGAGTTAAATGGTCCTTTACGTGGATTGCCTCGGTTAAAACTGACAGTTTATCTACAATGCGTCGAGTTTCTGTTCGAAAGTTTCAAGATTTAGACGGTGAATTTTATGCGGCAGTGTAAGAATATTCACTCAAAAATTATGGATTACATCCATAATGTATAGTCAATGAGCAGGTATTGTAGACAAGCAGTGAGCGAAAAAATACGAGAAAATGAATGAGGAAAAATTCTGACACAGTACTTTAAAATAACCAGAACACCATTATATATTTGCCATGCACAGTTCTATGGAGGTTCGATTTCCCATTCGATGCTTACCTATGCACATTGCGGTGGAGGCTTCAGGCGAGAAAATAGAAAAGCCTGAAACGCATTTAAAGCGAACCTGACATAATTAAAAGTACTATCAAATCAGCAAGAATGATTTTTATAAAAAATTTTAGGACACCACTTCTCAAAAATGTAAGATTATATCATTTGTATCAATCAGACGTTGGAGTGAAATCGAAGCAAATGGAATGAACAGAATTAGTTTCCAATTTTTTTCCGTTTCCATTTGCGTTATCCAGTGTGAATAATGATGACTCAGCGACGTCATTAAGATAAGGGTGATCTAAATTTTTGACCAATAGAGATGTGAGCCTGAAAAAATAAGTAGAAACAAGCTATACAATGAATTTATGGCTTAATGAAAATTCTACTCTAATACACATGAAAAAATTACAAGCATTTGAATCTAGAACATTTAAACAACCATTACAGGGACAAAAATTCCTTGTATTAGTAAAAGCGTGAAAGAATAATTCAAATGATGAGCGAGTGCAAAACCTGACACATGGATCAAATTTCGACATTGTACGCGAGAACAGCAACATTAAAAACACGCGCAAGACTAGACAATCATCGAGGCAGACTCGTTCATGACGAAGCTCACATCAGTCAGAGAGCAGACGACGATGCAGGCTGTAGCAAGCCTCACATCAGTCAGAGAGCAGATGCCAGAGAGCGGATGATGATGCAGGCTGTAGCAGGCCTCACATTGGCCAGAGAGCGGATGATGATGCAGGCTGTAGCAGGCCTCACATCAGCCGGAGAGCGGATGATGATGCAGGCTGTAGTAGGCCTCACATCAGCCGGAGAGCGGATGATGATGCAGGCTGTAGCAGACCTCACATTGGCCAGAGAGCGGATGATGATGCAGGCTGTAGCAGTCCTCACATCAGCCAGAGAGCGGATGAATGCAGGCTGTAGCAGTCCTCACATCAGCCAGAGAGTGGATGATTATGCAGGCTGTAGCAGGCCTCACATCAGCCAGAGAGCGGATGAATGCAGGCTGTAGCAGGCCTCACATTGGCCAGAGAGCGGATGATGATGCAGGCTGTTGCAGTCCACATCAGCCAGAGAGCGGATGATGATGCAGGCTGTTGCAGTCCACATCAGCAAGAGAACGGATGAATGCAGGCTGTAGCAGGCCTCACATCAGGCAGCGAGCGGATGAATGCAGGCTGTAGCAGTCCTCACATCAGCCAGAGAGTGGATGATGATGCAGGCTGTAGCAGGCCTCACTTCAGCTAGAGAGTGGATGATGATGCAGGCTGTAGCAGGCCTCACTTCAGCTAGAGAGTGGATGATGATGCAGGCTGTAGCAGGCCTCACTTCAGCTAGAGAGTGGATGATGATGCAGGCTGTAGCAGTCCTCACATCAGCCAGAGAGCGGATGAATGCAGGCTGTAGCAGGCCTCACATCAGCCAGAGAGCGGATGAATGCAGGCTGTAGCAGGCCTCACATCAGCCAGAGAGCGGATGATGATGCAGGCTGTTGCAGTCCACATCAGCCAGAGAGCGGATGATGATGCAGGCTGTTGCAGTCCACATCAGCAAGAGAACGGATGAATGCAGGCTGTAGCAGGCCTCACATCAGGCAGCGAGCGGATGAATGCAGGCTGTAGCAGTCCTCACATCAGCCAGAGAGTGGATGATGATGCAGGCTGTAGCAGGCCTCACTTCAGCTAGAGAGTGGATGATGATGCAGGCTGTAGCAGGCCTCACTTCAGCTAGAGAGTGGATGATGATGCAGGCTGTAGCAGTCCTCACATCAGCCAGAGAGCGGATGAATGCAGGCTGTAGCAGGCCTCACATCAGCCAGAGAGCGGATGAATGCAGGCTGTAGCAGTCCTCACATCAGCCAGAGAGTGGATGATGATGCAGGCTGTAGCAGGCCTCACATCAGCCAGAGAGCGGATGATGATGCAGGCTGTAGCAAGCCTCACGTCAGCCAGAGAGC
>NW_025947255.1:0-30506 GCF_000764305.2 Hyalella azteca | reverse complement strand
GATCATATACAGTCGAACATGTTTATTGCTCTCAGGTACTCTACGAGGCGGTCAACATTATAGCTACCGTGTTCTGGTTGGGCCAAAATACTTTTTAGGTGTGTGTCGGGGTCGTTTTGGCTTAGATGGGGGAAAAATTGCCGTCAAGGTATTAGAAGTTTCGCTTATTACCACTTTATGGTAAAATGGCTATGGCTATGGTAAAACTCATAGCCATTCAAAACTGTTCGATACGACCAAGATTTATTTAAAAAATACAGGGTTTCATTTATTGATAGTTGAGGTTTTGAAATGAGAGAAGAACCTATATTGTGTCACATGACATTATAAGACGGTGAACTAAGTAGTTGAGTCTGAGTAATAGACCTAAATAATAGATTTAAGTTTTGAAATTATGTCGGTAAAGGTGGAACATTCTAGCTAGCATGTAGCAAATCTTTTCAAAACACATCATTTGTGAATAAATCATTCTCTATTCCAGACAACTCGCTAATTTCGATGTCCAAAAAACTGTTTGCGGTTCACTCACATTTGTTTTGAGATCTCAATAATTACGACCTGTTCCACTTATAAATCAACTAAATTTACTTTCTAAGCCGCGATACATTGTAGGGGGCAATTATTTAAAATGCATTTTATTACGTAATATTGTAGTAATAAAAAACAATAAAATGTAAGTAAATAATAAAAACTTATAGCTGTTTGCTTATTGCAAACAAAATAGGTACGTATCATAAAAAATAAAAGATGATAAAATAAAATCGAATGAAGACATAAATAAAATGACAAATAGAAGAAAATATCACAACAACTCTAATAGAAAAAGTATGTACCGAATTTGCCAGTCGTTTGAAAAAAATTAATGCCCACAACATGCCCACAATCAACAGACATTTCTGTTTCAGAGAAGGCAAGTTAATAAGAAAAAATCAGTTTAGTACAAAACAATGTGTCCTGAAGTAAAAAGCAGCACCCGAAGGACAAAATAATATTAGGAGCGTGCAAGGTGAAGCTAAAATGAGCCACCAGTTGTTGCAGTACAAAGCAGGGGGTTTGAGAGACGATCACAGCAGTTATTAGGAGGAAGAGAGATAAAGCTAAAATGAGGCACCATTTGTTGTTGTAGAAAGCAGGGGGTTTAAGAGACGATTACAGCAGTTATTAGGAGGAAGAAAGAAAAAGTTAAAATAAGGCACCAGTTGTTGTTGTAGAAAGCAGGGGGTTTAAGAGACGATCACAGCAGTTATTAGGAGGAAGAGAGATAAAGCTAAAATGAGGCACCAGTTGTTGTTGTAAAAAGCAGGGGGTTTAAGAGACGGTCAGCAGCGTCAGTCGTGGCGCTGAGGGGCGCTCGTGTTGCTGTTGTCGACGTGGGCGTCGTTGAAGAGATGCGCGACCTCGAGCCCTGTGGCGATCTCCAGCACGAGGGAGTGCAGCGCCGGGTGGCCCAGAACCTCTCCTTCAGGCAGGCTAGGGGAGCAGCGCGGGTACTGGCTGCCTCCCTGTCACAACACAGAATCAGAAATCCCCCCACGTATAATATACATAACCATACAAATATTGCACCAAATTCTCACTTAAGGTAATTGCATATCAAAGTTAGTAGATCAACGTATCAACAGAAAACTAGAGGCACTTATTGATGTTAATGGACTCTATACCAATTATTTTACAAAATGAGGTTGATATCAAGCGCCTCAAACGGTTATGGATGTAATACCTGTATCAAGATCCAAGCGAGAGCAATATTCATAAATTGTACATGCTAGTATTCATCACTGATGATGAAAAGATTGATAGAATTTTTGATTAATTTGAGACCTTGAACGCTCGGTGAGCTCTCAGGACGGTGGCGCAGAAAATGAATCGCAATGTAAGCAACCTCAAGAAGTCGTCACTGAAGAACTGGATATAAGCAGGATCTGTAAAACAATTGAGAAAACACCAAGATTACTCTGAACCAAGCCACGGTGGTATAAAAAAAAAATTAACAAACAGATACGTACATTCTCGGTTTCATTTTCCATCCAAATAGCGCCACACAACGGCACGGTATTTCTATCATGGAACATATGTATGAAAACAAATGAAATTCCAGGACGGACGTTGCTACAAACTCACCAACATTGCGCGATGAACAGCTTTAACACGGACGGACGTTGCTACAAACTCATCAACAGCTTTAACATGTTAAAACTCAGCCCAAACTCACCATCAACAGCTTTAATAGCAACGGACTAAAAAGGAGAAAATAAAATACTTCAAAACTAAAAAGTAGAAAATAAAATGTATAAAAAAAAATTTTTAAAGACCACGTTTTTCATGTGGACTCAAAAGTAGAAAATAATTTTTCGGCAGCTACTGATCTCTGCTTGCTTTCATTCTCTTGGTCTTTTTACAAGCCTAGACGCCTCAGCAATGAAGCGGTCGACGAGGGCCTGACATTTCTCCCAGAGCAACATAGGGACGTCACACACGGAGCTCACCAGGCACAGCCCCATCAGGGGGCAGTGTAGGAACAGAGTGAACAGATTGCCCCGCTGGTGCTCTTCTGCATGCCCAAGAATTACGTTAGTGAGAAGCGATAGAAATGGTGTGAAATGTGAATATTGATAAATTAAACAGTAGTAATCAATTAATTATTAATTAACAAAAATAATTAAATGCATTGATTGTGATCATATTTTTAAGTTGACTAATTTTAATTTTGATATATACAAGTATGGTTCTTCAATTGAAATCAACAAATAATAATGATAGTGGTAGTAGTAGTAGTAGTAGTAGAATGGTTTGGTAGCGCTTCAGCTATCAAGCTATTTCGCACCAAAGGTCAAACGATAACATTACCAGCAAGACAGAAGGTCTCAATTATTCAAAATCTCAAGTTAATCATCACCCACAGGGGGCGGAAGGTCTCAATTGTCCAGCCCGCTGAAGCCGGCTCGAAAGAAACAGCATTAGCATCTCAAAGAGACGAAGTGACAAGGAGGGACAGGTGAAAAGCAACAGAAACTAAGACACTCGAACAAGAGGTCGCTTACACGGGACACCGGCCGCCCGCGCGAAAGAGACAGAGAAGGAAAATGTAATGAATGCTACATAATAACTCAACCCCACAACCGAGAAACGCAATCAGAAATTGTGAGCCCCAGGAACAATGCCCCTGGAAACAAGAAATCACATGGGACTTCTGACGAGCAGACACGCGTCAGAAGTCCCCTCTGAGGTGACATGATAATAAACAGAGAAGATTTCGAGTAGGGAAGCCCAAATGAAAATCTAAACAGGCGCTGTTGCAAACGAAAATTTTTTAGACAATAGTTTATTTCTGGTTTGCTTTTCTACTTCAAGATTTCATTCAATTTCTCATGTATGTTAATGCTGATGTGTACATGAAACTTAATGGTTGATTCTACTTATAGGACTCAAATTTACTCAATGAGGAAGTTTTCTAAAAATTTCTTTTGTTCGCCACTTTGGTGAGTCGGCTACCATGGAAATGATGGGGCGAGTCCTGTGGTGACATTAGCACTACGAGCGGCTGGCCGAACATGGGAGCAAGGTTGCCGAAGACGCTGCTGTTGTCGGAGTCGACCAGCACGAACAGCGGCTTGCGGGTGAATGAGTTCAGGTCGCCAGGGAAGAAGCAATGAAGATCTCGTAGCATCACGCCACCACCAGCGCTGTCGCCTGCATACATCACAAATTAAAAAATTAAACAAATTAGGATTGATTAAAATATTAGTTATTTAAAAATTATTTCGTACATTTTTTCAAGCATCAAAAAAGTAGTCAATCAAAATATAGGTATATATACTAGGTTATCAAAAACGAACAGCACAATTGAAAATTCAAGGAAAATATTGTCATCAAATTTTAATTTGATCAAATCGAGATTCTTTCTCAATGATACCTTCGCCAAACATTCTTCTAGAGCTTGTATCCCATCATTATGGAAACTTGGAATAAGTAAGTACAATAGAGAGGATATAAATGAAGGTAAGCAAACTACCTTATTTCAGAATTCGCACCTTATCTATGATTTGTGATTTTAAATAAAGTTTTGCTTGAGAAAAACCACATGGCAAAATAGTTACCAGATTTCTGCAAAATTCAAGAATTACCAATTTTAAGACAACTTCTGATGTGATTCGATAACAACAATATTTCATATGGACCATGCTGACACAAACATAATATGAAAAAAAAACGTTCCTCACCTGTTCTCTTGTTATTATGTTGCTGCATAATTAGCTGCTGCTGCTGCTGTTGTTGTTGTTGCTGCTGCTGCTGGTTGTGATGGTGGTGGTGATGGTGATGCTCCGAGTCGCGTTTGCTGTTCGTCACCACACCACCATAGTCAAAGCCACCTTCAGAAAAAAATCATCAAAAACTAAATTATATGACTCAGGCTAAGCAGTTATTGCTTTCGAAATAAATCAAAAGTCAATACTATAAGAACTAAACCAAAAAAATCTAGAATAATTTTACTGAATAACACACTGTAGTGCCGTTTCAAGCAAGCTCTAACAAAAATATTTTCAAACATTTTAATAAAATGCTTTTCAGTAAGAACTACGAAGCTTTGCAAAAGAGTACTTCATGCTTCACATTTAGATATATTTTTACCGTTTGCTACTGAGTATTTATCTAAACATTTTCCTCAAAATTAGGGAGAAGATCGGAGAACATTTTAGACTTGGTCATCAAGCAAATAATGAATGTGAAGAAGAGTGAACAACCCACCGTCCTGAGGATGCTTGGTGTTGGCGAAGGCTCCATCAGCAGAGATGTAGAGGAGCATGACGCCGTTGGCGGGCAGCTCCTTGAAGCCTGACGACAGGAACACTAAAAGCTGCGAGAACGTGGGCTTGTACAGCAGGTACTTGTGGGGGTTCTCGCGCTTGTTCAGGCGTGTTGACGCGTCACCGTTCTGAAATTAATTCTACATAAGGTTCGGTAATAAATACGCCTGGAAACGTGCAACAAATTATTGATTATTGTATTGTTATCGGTAGCTGAGCTTCCCTAAAAGTTTCAGAGCGCGGGAAAGTTGGTGAAATATCGATTGCAAGATTTGATCATCACAGACAGAGGGACACGAAAGCGAGCTAAGAAAAACGTGGTAAAAACAGCGATGAACAGCTTTAATTCCAGGACGGACGTTGCTACAAACTCACCAACATTGCGCGATGAACAGCTTTAACACGGACGGACGTTGCTACAAACTCACCAACAGCTTTAACATGTTAAAACTCAGCCCAAACTCACCAACAACAGCTTTAAAAACAGCGATGAACAGCTTTTTTTCCAGGACGGACGTTGCTACAAACTCACCAACATTGCGCGATCTGCTTACAAGCCTAGACGCCTCAGCAATGAAGCGGTCGACGAGGGCCTGGCATTTCTCCCAGAGCAACATAGGGACGTCACACACGGAGCTCACCAGACACAGCCCCATCAGGGGGCAGTGTAGGAACAGCGTGAACAGATTGCCGCGCTGGTGCTCTTCTGCATGCGCAAATATTACATTAGTGAGTAACAATAGCAATGGTGCGGAATGTGAATATTGATAAATTACACATTAGTAATCAATTAATTATTAATTAACAAAAATAATTAAGCTCATTGATTGTGATCTTGTTTTTAAGTTGACTAATTTGAATTGTTATAAATACAAACATGGTTCTTCAATTGAAATTAACACATAATAATGATAGTGGTTGTCGTAGTAATAGTAGTAGCAGTCAATAGTTTGCTAGCGCTTCAGCTATCAAGCTATTTCGCACCAGAGGTCAATTGCTGCTGGTTGTGATGGTGGTGGTGATGGTGATGCTCCGAGTCGCGTTTGCTGTTCGTCACCACACCACCATAGTCAAAGCCACCTTCAGAAAAAAATCATCAAAAACTAAATTATATGACTCAGGCTAAGCAGTTATTGCTTTCGAAATAAATCAAAAGTCAATACTATAAGAACTAAACCAAAAAAATCTAGAATAATTTTACTGAATAACACACTGTAGTGCCGTTTCAAGCAAGCTCTAACAAAAATATTTTCAAACATTTTAATAAAATGCTTTTCAGTAAGAACTACGAAGCTTTGCAAAAGAGTACTTCATGCTTCACATTTAGATATATTTTTACCGTTTGCTACTGAGTATTTATCTAAACATTTTCCTCAAAATTAGGGAGAAGATCGGAGAACATTTTAGACTTGGTCATCAAGCAAATAATGAATGTGAAGAAGAGTGAACAACCCACCGTCCTGAGGATGCTTGGTGTTGGCGAAGGCTCCATCAGCAGAGATGTAGAGGAGCATGACGCCGTTGGCGGGCAGCTCCTTGAAGCCTGACGACAGGAACACTAAAAGCTGCGAGAACGTGGGCTTGTACAGCAGGTACTTGTGGGGGTTCTCGCGCTTGTTCAGGCGTGTTGACGCGTCACCGTTCTGAAATTAATTCTACAGCTTTACATAACATTACAAACTATTTTATCATCATTTCAGTGAACAGAAGTGAAACTAATTCATTCATTTGGGATGCAATAGCTATTTAAAAATTTTCTTAACATGAATTTGTTTCAGAAGAAATAGTCAAACTAATTTTTGATATTGTATGCACAAGTCAGACCTGGCATAGTATATATAATTAAATGCAGACAAGGAGTTCACGCTCATAACTTACGTAGGGAATCTTGCCAGGTGCAGGGGGTGCATCATAGAGCTGAGCCACATCCTCTAGTGACTCGCGCTCCAGAGTTTGCAACATTCGGAACATGTCGATTGTAAGCTCACTGAACTTTACCTGTGCGCAATAAATGACAATTCTATGAATGAAATGAGGTAAATTTTAACCCATTAGGTACATTTTATTTTACCATGTCAACATCAAAAGAAACCAATTCCACCAATTCATTTAAATAAATTAAAAGATAATTTCTTACCTGGTCATTGCAGTTGCCCACTATGAGGATTTCCTGTACATTGAGAGTGAGAGGAGGAGGCTTCTCTAGCGGTGGAGTGCTGTGGGAGCTCAACCTAGAACAAGTAATTACAATTTAGTGGTAAAACCATATAAAGCTGGTGTGATTAACAGAGTAAAATCTACCTATTAAAATAGGTTTTTCAACACATAAAAAAGTTTACAAATATAAAATTTAACAACCAACGTGTCTTTAGGATCAAAATTCTTCAAATTGTTTGTTTCTGTGGTTTTATATAATTTCAACTGACTCAATATACTGATCATATATAAATCTGACTGCTTCAAGTAATATCACCAGGTAAATAAATAGGATTCAAGTGACCTGTGTGAGAGCACAATAGTGTTGGAGTCCATGTCAAGCACATTTATTGCATTATCAGCATCTATGAAGGAGCGGATCTCTCCCAGAACCAAGGACCACTCCAGCTGGTCTTCAGGTGCATAGGTGCTGGCATACTCTTCTATTTGGTGACTCAACTCCTGCAAAATACAATAGAGCTCAATAACTTAAGTAGGTATAATGTGGCCTGGCAGTCAAGTTTCATTACTGGCAGGAAAACATTTTTTGGCTGCAAAATCAGCTGATGGTGGCCAATATTTACCTTGAAAAGATCATGGACAAGTTTCATTACAGGCATCACAACATTTCTTGGTTGTAAAATCAGTAAAAGGTGGCCAATACTTACCCTGACAAGATCACGGACAAGTTTCATTCTCTTCAGCAAGAGGCACACCACAATGAATCGAGCATAATAGCGGAGTTTCTTCACCATCAAGTCAGAGCCCCTGCAGATTTCAAGAATTACGGTATATGCAAATTTCTAAGGCTTCATAAGTTTTCATAATAAGGCAGGCAAAGTACCTGCTCTGAAAAGTTGCAAGTCAGGGGAAATATATATATGTACATGTACGGTATATATGTATTGTTCTACTAGTTTGAAATGAAAAAATCTTGTATTAAAATAAAGAAAAAATTGAAATTTGTACCTTAAATTTGGGAAGAACATATGCATTTTCCAGTTGTTTAAAAATTAATCATTCATGACATATGTAGTACTATTAGGTACTACTCTTATTTGAGGACACATACAAGCAATTAATGACTAAAGTTTGTCTGCTGAATAAAAAATGTGCCTTATTCCCTTTTCCTTATCTGACATCATATAATCTCCTGAAAAAAAACCTTACCGGTCATCTTTGTTTGTCCGACTGTAGTATGCTCGACCCCGAATTGCTGCATAAAAACTGAAGGCTTCATTGAGATAATTGGTCTCACTTGTCCGCAGGCTGCACAGTAATGCTCAAGATGTATATATAAATCATGTGTGATGTCTGAGTCAGAGTCAGAAATATATACAGGATTTAATAACAAAGATACAACACAGAAATTGGATTTTCCATGGTTGTGAGTTGCACGGTAAACAAAAACTCATCTGAATGAAATTTTGGAATACAGGTAATGCATTAATGTAGCAGATAATCATTAAACTCACTAATAATGATAGTAGAGTTGTCCAATTTTTGAGGCAATCTCTCCAATCTGCCACCTTTTCAAACCATACTTTGAATCTAGTATTTGCCGATGCTGCTGCTGGAACTTCCATAGCTTTGTGTAGATGTCAAAAGTTCTACCAAAATATGCCTGCCACTGCTTATGGCCATACTGTGGGAGATCTCTGAAAAAATACATATAAAAAAATTTAAATAAATATAATAGAAGTTTAAGATAAAATATAGTCTTGTAGACTGGAAATTAAACAATATAAAATACCAATACTTGACTTGACTGATGAGTATTAAAAAATAGCTACCAGTGATGAGCACAAAAATATCTATACATTTATACATGCATATAAACAAATGGTATATATTACCTATATATAAATAGACAGGATTGGAACTTTTCTAATTATTACAGAAATTTTGCAGCTATAAAGTGACAAATTTTCAATACATTTGGAATCTCCTATCCTGCTTGGACCCTTTTGTTAACAATTAGATAGGATGTACTTCATCTAGTGGGAATTTTACAGTTTCATAAATGGTTGAAAATCTCTAGTCGCAGCTTGAAAGGTGGATCTACATACTTTATACGTATACGGTGGATCTACATACTTTCACACGTAAGATATAGGTAGTATTTTGAGAAGGGCATTTGTTTTATGTGTGATGGTGATGAGATGGAAACTGGATTTACTTAATGGTGGCATAGTGCCAAGTGGCAACTGGCAAAGCAGAGTTTTTTACTCTCCTTCAAGTTCAATTTTAAGTCAGGACTATAAGTAGACCAGCAAAGTATCATGGAAAGCAGCATCATCACACATAAGATATTGGTTTAAATCTTAAGTAAATGACAAAATTAAAAATGAATTGATTCTACAAAATCACTGGTTTGTCACTATGATATGGTAGAACCTGGGCCGTTTGAAAGAAAAAAATCAGTAGGACTCTTCCCATCCCAATTTACTTAGAAAATTTGACAGAACACATAAGCCATCCCTGGATTGGACAAAAATGCATGCAAAGGTAGATCTGGCAAATTTTACCCATTCCATTGCTATAAAATTTATTGAGATATGCCCTTTTTCCAATTTCTTCAGTAAAATTAATAAAAATATATTTTTATTAGCAATTTTTGAAATTGACCCTGAAAACAATTGATTTTACACTCAATTTTAAGAAACTTCTGCCCAATATTAAAAAAAGGTTTCAATCTTGAACTAGACAACATGACAATAGATCAATGTGAATATCAATGTCACTGATTCAATGTGAATGTGTAATCAAAAATCAATCCATGATATTAGGCCTACCGTCAATGCCACTAAAGTCGCCACCTCACTAAAGTCGCCATGCTACAGGGGAAAAGAAATATTTATTGAAATGGACCCAATACGAACATTTTGAAACCTGCTTTTCGATCTCCCGACGCCAGCAAGAAATTTGGTTCGACTCATTGAAAAAACGAACAAGAAGATTGTTAATAAAAAGCATGCTCTGGTCTTCAATCAAACTTGCATAAGAGAAAAGCTTCTGCCTAACTACACCAAATATATATATATATACAAATAAACAAATGGTATAGACAGGATTGGAAATAGACAGGATTGGAAATTTTTTAATTATTACAGAAATTTTGCAGCTATAAAGCGACAAATTTTCAATACATTTGGAATCTCCTATTCTGCTTGTACACTTTTGTTAACAATTAGATAGGATGTACTTCATCTAGTGGGAATTTTACAGTTTCATAAATGGTTGAAAATCTCTAGTCGCAGCTTGAAAGGTGGATCTACATCATACATGGTACTTTATATATAGGTAGTATTTTGAGAAGGGCATTTGTTTTAAATTTATGTGTGATGGTGATGAGATGAAAACTGGGTTTACTTAATTGTGGCATAGTGCTAAGTGGCAACTGGCAAAGCAGAGTTTTTTACTCTCCTTCAAATGCTTCAAGTTCAATTTTAAGTCTGGACTATAAGTAGACCAGCAAAGTATCATGACAAGCAGCATCATCACAAATAAGATATTGATTTAAATCTTCAGCATCATCACACATAGTGACAAACCACAGATTTTTTAGAATCAGTTCATTTTAAATTTCATCATTTACTCAAGATTTAAACCAATTTCTTATGTATGAAACTGCAGGTATCCAGGATACTTAACTGGTCTACATATAGTACTCAAAAATGAACTTGAGGGAGAGTCTAAAAAAACTCTCTGCTTTGCCACTATGTCATCACACATAAGATATTGGTTTAAATCTTAAGTAAATGATAAAATTAAAAATGAACTGATTTTACAAAATCACTGGTTTGCCACTATGATTAGTGTGGGCCGTTTAAAAGAAAGAAATCAGTAGGACTCTACCCAAGTTCCCATCCCAATTTAGAAAATTTAACAGAACACATAAGCAATCCCTGGATTGGACAAAAATGCATGCAAAGGTAGATCTGGCAAATTTTACCCATTGCTATAAAATTTATGGAGATATGCCCTTTTTCCAATGTCTTCAGTAAAATGAATATAAATATATTTTTAATGCAATTTTTGAAATTCACCCTGAGAACAATTGATTTTACACTCAATTTTAAGAAACTTCTGCCCAATATTAAAAAGAAAGGTTCCAATCTTGAACTGGACAATATGAAAATAGATCAATGTGAATGTCAATGTGAATGTGTAAACAGTGTAATCAATCAATGATATTAGTTGAAAGTTTTACATTGAAAATGCTTATTTGAAACACAAAATCCAAACTCAAATAATAACTTGCTCAACTTTGAGTCTTTGATGACACAATATTACATTAAAATGTTTCTAATTTGGCGATGTAGACAATAGCCTGAGCTGAATAGATCAAAGTTCTAACTTCTAACTTCAAACCAAGACAGACAGTCAACTTCACTCAGTCAAGACTTACCTTAGCCCATTGAAAAGTTGTTTGGATTTTTCAAGAAGGTGACAAAATTCATTAACAATTTTTCTCTCATGTTCATCCATGTCCGTCATATTTTGAGGGACATCGATCTCCTGACCATTTCTCATTAAAACGGCAAATGAGNCCCGCGTGCCGCTCATACATGTGCAATGTGCATGCCCTGTCTCTTATACACATCTCAAACATATAGAAAAGTCTTCAAATGCAAACAACATAATTTCCATTTTGTTATCAATCACATTATAAATCATGCAAACTATTACAATGTTATTCGTTCACAAAGTTGCAGACCACTTGTTTTATTCTGCTAGGATAATCTTTTCTTTAAATAACATCTTTATTGTAATGCATGTGCTTCATTAGGACAGCAAGAGCTCATAACGTATCTTTTAAAAATATGTTAATTTTTCAACTTAGGGTAAAATGGAATGTCGTGTTTGGCAGGTCATTCCGCAGTGCAATAGCGTCTGAGCTCTTCCATGAAGTTCCATCTGGCCACTGGCCAGTTGCCGCTCGGTAATGCAACGGGGTGGTTGTGATGTTTAGTTCTGCTAATATCAAAATTTATTCTCTACGGTGAATTACTTTGATCACATGAATGTTCTTCTTGTCAAAATCTGCTTGTAATGTAGAGTAATTCTCCACTGATTTCAACAAAGCTCAACTTTTCATACAAGTTATATTTTGACGGTCAGATAAATAAAAGTCAGCTTTCTAGATATTCAGGGTAAAGAAATGGGTCCAAAGAAGTTGTCCGACGAAAAAATAAAGGGAACAAGAATTAGGTCAAAAGAGGCTGACGGACTAGAACTAATTGTTGATGAATTTCGGTGAGTGATTTTGAACCATTTCAATAGCAGTAGGTACTAATCTCTCACTGCAGTTTCAGCCTCAGGTTATTTGGAAATACCTACCCCGCACATGGCGCACTCGCACAGTCCGCACTATTAGTCTCTTAGTCACATAATCACATTCCCCCAAGTGTTCAATTTTCAATTGACAGATGTTATTATGTGACACTGTCATCTCATCTGTGTCATGTGGTGATGTGCTGAGTGCTGACTACTGGCCTGGCCCAGCTTTCATTCAGCCTATTTACCCTATTAGACCATAGAATGTTATTCATCTGTTTTTAAACTGCTGCAAGTTATTTGCACTGCAGTTTATTAATTTGCACTATAGCTTGATGAATAATCACCATTACAATTGAAAAAAAAAACAGGCCAGAAGATAGCTGCCAGCTTAGAAGGCTTCTACTTAGTACTTACCATTGTAACTTTTTCTCCAGGATTGCATTTTTGAATCAATTTGAATTCTTGCATCTTAAGGTCAAAGGTGTAACTCAGGAGTCAGGACTCAGGACTAGTGTGGACACTGGACTAATTGTGACTTTTAAGGCTTTAAACTGTGACTAGAGCTTTCTTGCCATTTTAATAGCTGTAAGATTCCTGCTAGCTGAATAATATACCTCCTATCTATCCTCATACCTATCCTCACCATTCACCAAATTATAAAATATTTGTCACTTAGGAGTTGCAAGATTTCATTTCTAAGGATTAAAATTCTAACCCTATTCAGAGCCATAAAATTTTAGTAATAACTAATAAGTAGGGAAATTCCAATCCTTATTTTGGAGGAGTGTTTGTTAAGCCTTGATATATATAAACTTGTACCTTAATTAATATAAACTTGTACCTTAATTAATATTTGGAGATGAAAGACCAATAGGCTAAGACACAGAAGTTTAAAGCCTTAGCTAATGTCATTTCAGCTATTTGAAAGTTGAATGCAGGCTGCTGATATTACTCAGGCTTCAAAATTCATTTTATGGAGGTGGCGTTTGAAGAAAAAATAGTCAAAATTATAATTATAAATATAAAAAATCTTGCAAATGTGAATCTCCTTAAAAACTGCAATATTTTTTAATTATTTTCTGGTTGTTATGTTTTTTTCTGAAATTTGGTCTCTTGGTGTCAGCTGCAAATTTTGGCATTAAATAAAATTAATTTTTATGATGGTATTACTGTTTAGTCTTCTTTCTTTACACTTGGATTAAATAAGTACAACTGTACCTAATCTTGATACAGTTATCTATCACTTTGTATAATTATGCAACTGGTGTGACATGTGTTACCTATTCTAGCAAAAATGGTTCCTGTTCTTCAAATGACCAAACACCATAACACTTATGGGATAATTCATGTTTTTTTTAGAGAAAATACATTGCAAGCTTAAATTTTATTAATGAATAATTTCTTTATTAATGAATAATAATTTATTTTTTATTAATGAATAATTAATGGTTTTGGGTGTACATTGCAATTTCTATAAATCCATAGTTTTCTATGAAAAATTTCTAATGTGTTTCATGTGTTTAGGTAATGATATTAAGTGAGTGCTGTTCATTTGAGGTATCTAATGGCAACTGTACTTTCTGAGCAGCCAGGGCTCCAACTCGAGAGTGTGGTGGACAGTTTTCTCAGTGATCTGCATCCTTGCCATCGTGACTCGCTTCTACAAAGTCACTGAGCCTGATCATGTGGTGTGAGTTTACAAGCTACATGCACTGAAAACTAAATACTTATATCTATGAAACATGTGCCACATATATGGTTATTCAGTATATTCAGACTTCAAGCAACTGGGGCTCTAAGGCGATCGAGTGTCCACAACGGCATCACCCATGCATGCTCGGCATGCAGTCTATGGCTGTTAATCATAATCAAAATTATTGTCAGGAGCCGGAAATTGTAGTGAGCTAGCCTCTTGTTTATATTTCTCTCCTATTATAGCATATAATTACTAGCAGGTTGTAAACATTTTTAGAGGTCGTAAATAACGCCAATACTCTCCTTTAGCCAAGTTATTAGATGATCGCAGCTTATGATTCTAAATTTCTTCTATCAAAGTTTAGGAATGAAGGGCTCTTATTCATCTTCGTAAAATGAATATAAATTTTAAACATATTACGGTGTTCTTTGCGGCGCCCGGCATGACTTTATAAGATTTTATGACGAGCAATAAGTTTACACTGAAAATATATAGTGAAAAAAGTTTAGTAAATTAACAAATTTAAACAGAACGATCTGACGGTAATCTCAGAATAGTACCAAAAATCGTGCGTTTGTTCTGGTCTTCGAGATAGGATCGTAAATATTCTTCAGCCGCATCACGGCCTGCGCTTCGTTAAAAAAAAAACTCGGTAAGCAGAGACAAAAAATGTGAACTGTTCACCCGTGTAACTCCTAACTCCCCGTAACCCTAACGCGGTGCCGGCATCTAAACCAAGTTTATTTTCTGTACACCGGCTGTAGTTAGGAACTGAAGCTTTGTTTCCTAACTGCACGCGCTGGACTATCCAAAGAAATTCTTGATGTGTTCTAATTTATAGGGTTTTGCTTGCATATATCAATCGTAACTTGAGTTATACAGTATATAGCCTATTGCAGCATGTTACTCCATGGCGCTCCGATTGGAACATCATAATCCTCACATGTGCGAATAGTATTTTTAATGCTGACTGCTCAAAAAAATGAATTGTCGTATGGAGGCCCCTTGGACTGCGTTGTTTGGACTGCTGCTGGGCGTTGGATTATAGGGTGATGTTTCTAGCCTCCTCAGCTGCATAGCAACGAAGCCACATTTGCCGTTTTTTTACCTTCTTTCTTAGCCCTAATTCTCTTAGCCCGGGGCCCGCAAGATGTTATCAGGCACTACGCATAACTAGGAGTTGTTCTTCAAAATTATATGGACGTTATATATGAAGATTTTCTTTACGAGAAAAAAAAATCTTCAATTAAATGCGCAAATGGTGCAGTTCAGTTGATATCTATGTAATTATTTGTGACGTCCTCCATCTTTTATTACGTTTTTCTTTTTCTGGTTTTCCACGAAGATCGTGAGCTGCTTCTTCCCTTATTTGCATACTGTCACCAAGTGCCCACTTGCAAGCCCCCTCCCCACACACTCCCCCGTAGGAGAAACTGTGCCGCGTCGCCGTGAGGAACGCTAGGTAGAAAGTGAAGACGAACACGGTCCTGCAAAGCTGCTACTGCCGCCCGCGTGCCGCTCATACATGTGCAATGTGCATGCCACGAATCGCTCGAGAATCGTAATGCTCACCGATGTAATGTGCTCGGAATATGATAACATCAATCTACAATTCTACATCCACAAAGTCTAGTCTAATTCGACGACGCCTAGTCTAATCCTACAACGTCAAATCTAATTCGACAAGTCTAGTCTCATTCGATTACGTCGAGTCTAATTCGACTACGTCAAGTGTAATCCAATAACGTCTAGTCTAATTCGGCTGCGAGGTTTCGACATGACGCTTTCGAAGTCTACTTGTAAAGCGTAATGTCGTATTCGACTATGTCGAGTCTATTAGAGATGTCACTGATGCCTGTTGTTGTGGTTGATAATTCAGCGCATTATTTCACAGCCCTTACCTGTTTGCACAATGCACATACATTATTGATTTGAATTTCAGAGTATTTCAATAATTTCTCAATGATAAGGAGGTCGTGCTTTTTATATGAATCTGGGTAATGGATGCAGGGCTCTCCATGAAACATACATTTAGCGATATTTCTCGCGCAATTGTGTGGATTGGCAATTCATCTTGCCGTTTCATTTGATATTTCAACATGCTAGTCTCGATTTCTGGCGGAGGAATGAACGCTAAACACAATGTACTTTTACGGATATACTGACATTTTACATGAACCTGCGACGAGAGTGACTAGAGTTTCATACATCAGGATCATCGTAGACTAATATTTTAGTCCCACATATAATTTTTTGTATGTAATTAGTCAAGTCTAAGAACTCCTTTTTCCTTTATTTATACTCGCAATTTTGCTTTGAGGTACAAAGATCTCAGACGCCACATTCTGCAACAGAAGCAAGTCCCACTATAATCAAAATTGACGTTGCAATTTCATGGTTTTTACCTCCAATTAGCTGTTTATTCACATTAGAACCAGTTTAACAATTTTTTGCTCTGCCCAAGTAGATCATACAAGCCTTTGTGTCCGACTCTCGTGCGATCAAGACACAGTGTGATGCACCTCAAGCGAGTCTAGTTGAATTTTTTGCTCGAGTTCTACTTTTATACTTACTTTCCTCGGGTTCTAATTTTCTACTACCTCCCTCGGATTCTACTTTTGTACTACCTCCCTCGGATCCTACTTTTCTACAACTTCCCTCGGGTCCTACTTTTCTACTACTTCCATAGGATCCTACTTTTCTACTCGGGTTCTACCGTAAATCATCATAACGGCCTCGAACAATTAACATTCTCCGACGGCCATTTGACGGAAAGCTTCGCACTTTCAGCGCTGCACGGCCGCGAAACCGTTATCGGTCGAGCAAACATATAACAGAGGTTGGACAAAATAAGGGAAACGCCAGAGAAATCCGCAAAATATATTTTAGTATGGTGTAGGTCCACCTTTTGCGACAATTACAGCCTCGATTCTCCGAGGTATTGATACATACCAATTGTGAATTGTTGCCAAATGAATTTTAACCCATTCTTCAGTTAAAACTCTCTCCTGATCTTTTAAATGGCGACGGTGATTCGACTTTTGACTTGCTTCTCTAAAATCGACCATAAATGTTCGATACTATTCAGGTCTGGTGATTATGGTGGCCAAATGAGATGCTCAACTTCATTAGAATGTTCCTCGTGCCATTTTTTTAACAATTCCAGCTGTATGAATCGGGGCTTTATCATCTTAAAAGCTGGCGTTCCTCTCCGGAAACAGTGCTTGAACCATTGGATGAACTTGGTACTCCAAAATTCCTAAATTATCACGGCTGTTGATTCTTCCATGAAAAGAAATCATTGGTGCGTTGTATTTCCAAGAAATAGCACCCCAGATCATTACAGATCCCTGGCCATGTTATACGGTTGGGAGGAGGTGGCAGGATTAAATATCTCTTTTGGCTGTCTCCAAACGTAGACTCGGCCAGGGGTTGGAAATAAGGTAAACGATGATTCGTCAGAGAAAATCACATTCTTACACTGCTAGAGGGGCCAATTTTGGAGGTTTTTACACCATTAAACGCTTTGAAGCATTTGTATTTGAAGCAGGAGCTTTTCTAATTGCAGTTCTTCCATGAATTCCTGATCTGTGCGACTCTCGGCCGACAGTCTAAGACTGTCGACCATAAAGACCGTCTTTATGGAAACTGGGCTCTGTAGGTGTCAATTGAGGTCTGTAGTAATTTAAACAGCCGTGGTCTTTCGATTGTCCCTTACAATTCGATTTAGGTACAGACGGTCTGTCTCAGACAACTTCGTCTTTCGACCAGACCTATGCTCTGCTGAAGACGTTTTTCCTTCTCTTTCAAAAGCAGTCTTTACTTTTGAGACGGCACCACTATAGAACGTCAAGCATTCAGGAAGTTTCTGTCACACTAGCACCTGCCATACGGGCACCAACAATTTGGCCGCCTTGAAAGCCAGAGAGGTTTACCATATATTGGTTAGGTTATTGACACGAAAATTTACTAAAATGTTTATGCAAGAAAAAATATATGCGCAAATAATTTATAAGAGCCGCCTTGCCTCTCCATGAACACGTTCACTTGCAGTGCGTTATAATATTTAAATATTGAGTGCTTGTTCACTCGACTATTATGTGTCCTGGTATTCCCTGGCTAAATTGGAATTTCCCGTGCTTTGGTTTACGGTGATTCCTCTATGCATTTGCAGCGAAGTTAGACAGGTCATTCCTTGTATCAAGAGGCTTTGTTCGACGATATTAAGGAAATGAGCCAATGGGATGTGCTGGGTTCACGCTGTTGGACGGTAGAACTTCTGCTTCACGCACTATTGCACTAATCTCGTCAAGTGAATCTGTTAACTACACTAACATATAAAGCATTTCTCGATTGACATGACTTTGCTCCTATCATTCTTGGAAAAACTCTAATTTTTCTCCTTGCCAGCCAAAGTCAATAAACTTCTTGGACATTAGTGTTTGCTTCATTTAGAATTTAGTGGGAGAATGCTAGCAGAGATCTTATCCCTGAAGCGAAGTTATCCCATGCTCGCTCGCTCAGCTATTGCTGGAGACGACGGTCAGTCAATGTGCGCTGTCATGCAAGCTGGTGAAAGTGCTGAGGCTCGTACGTGTATGTCCTCAGTGCTGTGTGACGTCCTGACGTAACGTTTGCTGCATCACACTCTTATTAAAAGCATTGTAACGCACACACTAATTAGAACGTGCACTTCCGCCTCGCCATTGCGTACATCAGTTAAGCGCTGTGGCCAATTGCAAACACCAGCGTGTCTCGAAATATTGCACATGACATATTCCGAATTTGCATTGATTATTTTAAATAATTTTAATCAGCGTATTAATTTTGTTTGCATTGGAAGTTTCGGTTTTTAATACCTTTAAGTGAACATATATTATTTTTTGATGAGTCTTCATTATGTCCTTGTCCTTATGCTACATCTCACTTTTGAATCACCATCACTTACCCAACAAAATATTCCTTTATTTTTTAACGGCGTTACTGCGTTATCAATCATGATGATCTTATTTTCATCACAAAATGTTTAATATTTGTAATATTCATGAGATGCATTTATGACACACGCAGTTGGGACGAGACACATTTCGGCAAGTTCGGTAGCTGGTACATCAACCGGACTTTCTTCTTCGACGTTCATCCTCCTCTTGGCAAGGTAAGCTGCTCTCTCCTCTGCAAGACTGCTTGCCGTGCTGGACCGTACCGTCGTACATGTGAATAATGTTAACCCTGTTGCATCACCTGTTGGTACAGTCGATAAAATAAATCGAAGTGTTACTGTATTGCGAGAATTATGCTCTTATATATAACCTAGCAAAAGCTGAAATAACCGAATTTGATTGATAGTCGTCACGAACGCGCGTCATTTCATTTCGAGCCAACTGCGGTCACTCGCAGTTATAAGCTCGTTCTGCTAGAAGTATCAAAATAAACGTCAATTACTGAAGTTTCCTCAGCGTGTGCGCTGTATGGATAAAATGCATCGAAACGAGCGAGGATTGCTTCAAACTGCCATGTCCGTCTGTCCGTCCGTCCGTGACCTTAAGTTTTCGTCGACGAGAAAATACGCACTCTGTCACTCACTGCAGTGAGTACTGAGTTTTATTTTTTGCTTTATTATTTTCCTGCAATGCTCAAATTGTTTTTTTTTTAACGCTAGAATAGTTCAATTTAATCAGTGGTAATGGCACTAGAGAAAATCATAAAGTTTATTCTCGGGTCATATTAAGTAGGTAACGGAATAGTAAACTAATGTGTATTGATGAAATGTTTGTATTTAAGAGTTATAAGCCCAGTTCATATTAACTGGTATTGAAAATTTCTTCCGAAGGGAGAATTGTAATGCATAATAAAACTAGAAAGAAAGGTTTGGATTGAGAATACAAATTTGATTTTAAATTTAAATTAATTGAAAAGATGCAAAATAATGTTTTTAAGATTTTGAAACGAGTGTTAAATGGGTAGTTAAAGGTTCTATATAAAATGTGGGTATGGATGTGGTTAATTATCATACATTACATAGCTTCATTATTAAATAAATTCAGGATAATTGGATTTAAAATGAAAAATTCTAAAATCGAAGGAATTATAGTTGTCGGACAACGCTGGAACAACCTGCTAGTCGTTTATGTATATGTTAGTTTATGTGTTTCCATTCTATTCTGGTCTAAACTTCTGCTGGTCACACACGAACTACCGCTTTACAATACCGTAGTGCTCCATTGTATATATATTCTAGACAAATCTTTTACTTGTGACTATTATTGAATGAAATAGATAGAGACACATATGAATATCTGATGTACAAATTCTGTCCGAGAAGAAATCTAAAAAATTGATATTATTTGTTATGGTAACTTGTGCTCACAAACGAAATACCGCTTTAAGTTAGTGTTCCATTGTATAATTTCTAAACGGATCTTTTACTCGTGACTATTGTTGAATGAAATAGATAGAGACACATATGAATATCTGATGTACAATTTCTGTGTGGAAAGAAATCTAAAAAAAGGATATTATTTGACATAACTCGTGAACATAACTGCAGTGCTGCACGGCAATGGGCGCGTCGCTGGTGCCGTTCTCGTTCATGACGCTGTGGGAGATGACGCACTCCCTGCCTGCTGCCACCTTCGGGGCCGCCCTCATCCTCGCAGGTAATACTGCAAATTATTTACATATTTTAGTAGGATTACTATTATTCATCATTATTTTTATTCATTTAATTCAACTGTTAAAAAAAATACATTAGTTTGCCTGTCATTCACTTGCCGATTATGGAGCCTTGCTTGTGCCTGTCGGTAATCTTCCACATTATTCAGCTATTGTTCAAGAATATTCACAACCACGTGCATAATTCAGCTAAAACTCGCATAAGATTATCTGTCATTCAATTGGCGATTAACTCGATTCTTGTAGCGATGATAGTTTTTGCACCCGTCCGTTCGCTATCTGTAACCTGACAGTGTTAGAACGATGAAATTTCGTGCTAGGAATAAACTATAATGTAAATCAAATGCTCGTAAAGTTCTGTCGGTCATCATCTACTTTGCTGGTCATTTTGCTGTAAAAATTAAGGCTTGAGATTTCATGAAAAGAAATATATACCAGTTCTAATGAATTTGTTAGCATTCTTTCTCGAAGTGAGATGAATGGAAATCTACATGAGTTGTAATGTTAGTATTCTAGTTGAACCCTCCCTGGTAACGTTGCACTATGAAACGAAAACCGTGTCTCAATAATGCGTTTAGCTCATATAATCTGGAAATAGTGAATCGCTAGGCTTTTATATTCTTTTCGTGAACCCTAGCACTAAGTTGTTCCAATCTAGTGCTGTTTTTTCGATATAATGTTAGGTCTTGTTTAGGTTTTATGTCTGTCTTTGAATTTTGACTTATAAAATGATTTTATTAATTTTTAGTTTAGTCGAACTGATGATAGAGCTGGACTCCGAAACGTTTTCAATATCGATACGGTGAATTTTCTTGGCGTTTCTTTGCTTTTAAATTTCTTGTGAACGTTGCACGTGCGTTGAAGACGGAGGTTTCTTGACGCTGACGCAGTACATCCTCCTGGACCCGCCGCTGCTCTTCTTCATCATGGCTTCCGTCGCCACGGCCGCGAGGTTCAATTCTTATCGAGACAAGTGAGTTACTTCTTGTAAACATACGGTAATAAGAAAATTTGGTCCCTGGTTTTTATGAAATAAAGTTCACGTCTGTGCAATTTTTTGCGTTCACTAATTGATACTGATTATGTATTGTCCAAATTGCGAATCGCTTCTTGCCCTGGTGTGTGTCATCCAGACCACATTTTATCCTGCAAAATGATGTTTCAGTGCTACGTACAGAAAGTTTGTCACTATTTGAACGATATGAGCCATTAATTTTTCTGAGTGCAGAATGTTATTTCATGACTCGTGTTACATCAATTACACAGAGCACTGAGCATTAAATTCGTCCTCTAGCGTTCCACCTCAAAGCCTTCATGTAGCAATCAGTAAGAAAAATAAGCTCGACCTGAAAGTTGTCAGTGGAAAGTAAGAATTTATTAGTATAATATATATAACTATTAACTAATAACTAATATATATTAACTATTGAGGTTGTTTGTCATATTTTTTTCTTTTGTTTTATATTACAACAGACCATTCAGCTTGGGCTGGTGGGGCTGGCTGCTGCTGACCGGAGTGTCTCTGTCAGGGTCTGTGAGCGTCAAGTTTGTGGGTCTGTTCGTTGTGCTCTACGTGGGCTGCCACACCATCGCCCAACTCTGGCACATCTACGGCAACCTCAACAACCCTATGGTCTCTACATAGCCACTATTTCAACTAATGTTTAGTAATGTTAAGTTTTGTCTTGGTTGCTGCAGCTTCATATCATCACCTTTCCAAGTTTTGTCTACCAATAATTAGCTTTTCTTACGGTCTGGCATGCAGCGCCCTATCTTGACTTGAGTATTTTAACTGACTTGAACTAGAAATTATGCAAGACGGATTTTAAAATTGTGAAAATTGTAGTATGACAAGGATTCACTAAACTCTTTATTGTTAATTGTCCCTTGTATGATACAATAGGTTTAATTTGTTGCCGCAGTCGTTGGTGCTGAAGCACTTCGTGGCCCGCGCGTTGTGCCTCATCCTGCTGCCCATTGTGCTCTACTTGGTATACTATCATCACAATGCCAAGTTTTGTCTCTTGGTTGCTGCAGCTTAATATCATCACAATGCCAAGTTTAGTCTCTTGGTTGCTGCAGCTTAATATCATTACAATGTCTAGTTTTGTCCAGCAATAATTAGCTTTTTTTACGGTCTGGCATGCAGCGGCCTGTCTTGACTTCAGGACTGACTTGAACTTGAAATTCAGCAAGACGGATTTTAAAATAGTGAAAATTGTAGTGTGACAATGATTCACTAAACTCGTTATTGTTAATTGTCCACCGTATGATAGAATTGGTTTAATTTGTTGCCGCAGTCGTTGGTGCTGAAGCACTTCGTGGCCCGCGCGTTGTGTCTCATCCTGCTGCCCATTGTGCTCTACTTGGTATACTTCTACATCCACCTCTCCGTGCTCAACAAAACGTAACTTGATAAATACTCCGCGTTAGCTTGAATGAACTCTTCGTTTCTATTATACTTACTGTTAAATTGGAAATTTTTCTAATGAATGCATTTGAGGTTATTGAAGGTTCTTTTTATACTCAGTGCATTTAAGCATGAAGAAAGGCATGAAGTTCAAAACGGAGAAGATGTTCAAGAGGACAACCAAACTTAAGTCCCCCAGCCAGAGTGATGAATTTACTTTTAAAAGTTTTCTCTTTTCTATCGGCTGTCTTACTAGCTATAATCGTTAGGATACATTGATAATATAGATGAGAAATTTCACTGCCTAACTAAAGGTCTCATTATCGTATATGCTGCTATAAATTTTATTTTGTGTGTCAACAACAGTGGCAATGGCGACGGTTTCTACAGTTCGGCATTCCAGTCACAGCTTGAGGGCAACCCGCTGCACAATGCCAGCATGCCTCTCGGTGGGTTGTTCACCACACCATTGATGATTATATTATTGTTCAAATTACTCCTGTGTAATATTGGAGCTATTATTAATCATAATATTAATTTCATATTAATCATATCATAATATTAATTTCTTCATGATTGGCAGGGTATTGTGATCTTGTGTTCTTCATTAGTTTAGCAGTTGAAAAGAATCATGGCACTAAAATAAAGAAATAAATACCATATTTATGAAGTCTATGGTTTGTCAGAGCTGGCATATGGCGCGGAGATCACGCTGAAGTCTCAGCGCAACGGAGGCGGTTACCTGCACTCTCACCTGCACCTCTACCCTGAGGATAAGGCGTATGCTCACCAGCAGCAGATCACCACTTACTCCCACAAGGACATCAATAATAGATGGTCAGCTCAGTGCAACAATTGCACTCGAATACTAGCAAATTTAACAATTTAAGTCCATTGTCTGTCTTGTGGTCATTGTTATCTTGCTGTAGTGTTGGGTAATTTTATCACCATGTACGGTACCTAACACTAATGTAACTTTATTGAAATCGGTAGTAAATTGACTATAATGTATTATGATGAAACTTCTTTATTCATTGCGCTGTGTTATGAATGAATATGGACTTGCATCGTAACAACGTGGTTTGTCTTGATCAGCAAAAAAAATCTTACCTTTAGCGATCATCCGCATTCATAGAAGTAAATCAATCACCTTCAATTACAAAATCTACCCATGGCCGGCGCTTTTTGTTGATTTACTTTCGATCGCCGTTGTTTGTTGATTTACTTTCGATTGCCGTTGTTTGTTGATTTACTTTCGATCGCCTTTGTTGATTTACTCTCAATCGCCGTTGTTTGCTGATTTACTTTCGATCGCCGTTGTTTCTTGATTTACTCTCAATCGCCGTTGTTTGTCCCCCCACTGTATATTGTAAAAACGTGGTTTGTCTTGATCAACAAAAAAAGCTTACCTTTAGCGATCATCCGGATTCATAAAATAAATCAATCACCTTCAATAACAAAATCTACCCATGGCCGGCGCTGTTTGTTGATTTACTTTCGATCGCCGTTAGTTGTTGATTTACTTTCGATCGCCGTTGTTTGTTGATTTACTTTCGATCGTCATTGTTTGTTGATTTATTTTTGATCGCCGGTGTTGGTTGATTTACTTTCGATCCGTTGTTTTTTAAATTACTTTCGATCGCCGTTGTTTATTTATTTACTTCCGATCGCCGTTATTTGTTGATTTACTTTCGATCGCCGTTGTTTGATGATTTACTCTCAATCGCCGTTGTTTGTTGATTTACTTTCAATCGCCTTTGTTTGTTGATTTACTCTCGGCCGCCGTTGTTTAGGATCGTGAAGAAGGCAGACTCAGAACCTCTAGACTGGGACGACGAGAAGGAAGTTCCGGAGATCGTGAGGCACGGAGATCTCATCCGCCTGGAGCACGTGCCCACGGGGCGCAACCTGCACTCACATGCCTTGCCCGCCCCTGTCACCACCAGACACTACCAGGTCACCGGCTACGGAGAGGTCTGTAACTATTTTTTTTGTATTGCTGAATCACAAATTGTAGCAGACAATGTTATTGTAAATAGACTAACTTTTGTAACTAACATCGATGGAATAATAGTGTTAGTTTTCGCGGTTAGACTAAAATTGCGGAGTTAGTACGAACGGTTTGTGTAAAATAACGGTCTTAGTATGAACGGTTGGTGTAAAATAATGGTGTGGTAATGGTCTCCACCAGAGAGAAAAGTTTCGATTAAGTTTCATTCTACAAGCTGATTTAAAAGAAAGAAAAAACATCATTTACTGATTGTTCGAAATTTTCCGCCTTCAATGGACGGATATTTTGTGTCGAGAAATGTCAAATTACCGTTTAAAATATTAATCCTGCCATATGTCCGTCAACTTCATGTAAACCAAGTATATTGATGCATTCTTAGTTATTGGAGTTTGTATTTTAAATCACGTATGCGGTACTGCCGCGTTATTGACGTTTGTATTTTAAATCATGTATATTGCCGCGTTATTGATGATTGTGTTTTAAATCACGTAAATTGATGCGTTACTGAAAATTGTATTGTAAATCACGTATATTGACGCGTTATTTGATTTTCAGAACGGACAAGGCGACCTGAACGACGTGTGGCGCGTCGAGATAATGAACGGCAAGACCGGCGACTCCGTGAAGACGCTCGTGAGCGTCCTGAAGCTGGTGCATTCTCAGGTGCACTGCGCCCTGCACTCCTCCACTAAACAGCTCCCCAAGTGGTATGCTCACTCAGCTTATTGTCCGTCAGTCAATCTAGAATCTATATACTACAGGGTTAGTCTTGACTACTTAGCTTATTGTCCATCAATCAATCTAGAATCTATCAACTACTAGGTTACACTTGATCAACTTAGCTTATTGCCCATCAATCAATCTAGAATCTGTCAACTACACGGTTACTCTTGATCAAGTTAGCTTATTGTCCATCAATCAATCTATATTCAACTACAGGGTTAGTCTTGATCAATTTAGCTTATTGTCCATCAATCAATCTATATTCTATCTGCTACAGTGTTAGTCTTGATCAACGTAGCTTATGTCCATCAATCAATCTAGAATTTATCAATTACAAAGTTAGTCTTGATCAACTTAGCTTATTGTTCATCAATCAATCTAGAATCTATCAACTACAGGGTTAGTCTTGATCAACTTAGCTTATTGTCCACCAATCAGTCTAGAATCTATCAACTACAGAGTTAGTCTTGATCAACTTAGCTTATTGTCCACCAATCAGTCTAGAATCTATCAACTACAGGGTTAGTCTCGATCAACTTAGTTTATTGTTCATCAATCAGTCTAGAATCTATCAACTACGAGGTTAGTCTTGATCAACTTAGTTTATTGTTCATCAATCAGTCTAGAATCTATCAACTACGGGGTTAGTCTCGATCAACTTAGCTTCTTGTTCATCAATCAGTCTAGAATCTATCAACTACAGGGTTAGTCTTGATCAACTTAGCTTATTGTTCATCAATCAGTCTAGAATCTATCAACTACGGGGTTAGTCTTGATCAACTTAGCTTATTGTCCATCAATCAGTCTAGAATCTATCAACTACAGGGTTAGTCTTGATCAACTTTGCTTATTGTCCATCAATTAGTCTAGAATTAATCAACTAAGGGTTAATCTTGTAGGTTTATGTGCATTGTTCGATAAGAGACGTGTGTTTGGTGCTTCTACTGTGTATTTGCTCCTCGTTTTTTGCCACGCTCAAGGCCAACGATTGCACCAGCTTAAAGAATGTTTCTAGCTTGGATTCAAAGTCGAGATGCTGTTTCAACTGTCAAGTCTTAGTATTCCTGTACTCTGTAGTCTGGAGGATGGTTGTGTGCTAAGCGGTTGGCATGCCGGTCTAGCGGAAAAACCGACGCTATCAACAAATGTTCGACGCTCACTGACTGTTCTTCTTCTCCCGTAGAACGAAAGATTAGCCAATGGGGAGATTCGTTTGATGATTTAGCTCTATAAAAGTAAAATCACTAAAATCTGCATTCTAATAGCTTAGTAAAGTTGCTTAATTTCTACGTCGTGCTATAACGTCGTATCTATGGCAGGCTTTTCCTCTACTTTATTTTGATTAAGAGACGTCGTTTGTTATACTCATTTACTTTGCTTAATTTTGTTTAAGACCTACATGTTGTTTCGTGTGTTGTTTATATGTAGATAGAAATTATGTTGCGTTGCATTCTGGATCTCATGAGGATTGTGTGGCAGGGCGTACGAGCAGATGGAGGTGACCTGCAATCCCAACCTGCGCGAGGCCGACAACACCTGGAACATCGAGGACAATGTCTACCCTAAACGTGAGGACCTTTATTCCTTACTTCTTAGTTGTTATTTGTTCTAACCCTATATTATGCATATATTTATTAAATTTCCATGGTCCGTGATTATTCTCTGTGAGTCCACTTTCTGTGTACCGAATATTTTTATTACGTCTACCCTAAGCGTGAGGGCCTCTAGTGCTGCCACAACCTTCACTTGTGTTGCCACCACTCGTTGCCATACACGTATTTGTGCTGTTGTTTGCTGTACTAACTATTTAGAGTTCATGTACTACATTCGTTGCTTCTTTGTTAGTTATTCTTTGTTATATTCTGATATTGTATGTATATTATATTCTCGTCTGTGATTATTCACTGCGAGTTCACTTTTTGTATAGTATACCGTTTACCATATTTTTTTAATTTCACTGTTCTCTGTGTTTTTCTGCCTAAAATGATTATTGGTATTGTGGCTGCTGTCTAATTATCGGTGAGGAAAACGATAACTAAAGACTTCACTCCAATTTTCACGAGTATTTTTTTCAGTGCCGAACAGCTCGTTCGAAATCTACGCTCCGTCGTTCCTGTCGAAGTTCCTGGAGGCCCACACGGTGATGTTCCAGGGCAACGCTGGACTCAAGCCCAAGGAGGGCGAGGTCACGTCACAACCCTGGCAGTGGCCCATCAACTACAGGGTTGATAAAATGCATCGAAACGAGCGAGGATTGCTTCAAACAATGCCATCACTAATTTGTGGACATTCAGTACTAGTTTCGTATATATTGAAACAAAAATGCCATGAATATACAATTAAATTATACTACTCAATGGATTATTTTGGAGCTTGCGGCTAAAAATATCCATAACTAATTGGATTGCGAGCGATTTTTGTTGCTGGATGCGACTATGTTTGCCATGACCACGCGAGATCCTAATTGCCCTTTGTGTTGCAGATGTTGATCGGAGCGTTCGGTTACATGACAGGCTACGACGGGGCCTTTGATTTCATCAAGCCTGGGGACAAGTACGAGAACGTCAGCTACGTGGGCATGAGGGTGGTCAGTAGCTGCCTTATTTTTTGCGCTTTGTTATTTTTCTGCAATGCTCAAATTGTTTTTTTAACGCTAGAATACTTCCATTTAATAAGTGGTAATGACCCTACAATAAATCGTTATGTTTATTCTCATGGCATAAGTAGGTTACGGAAAACTAAAGTAGTTATGTAATGATGAAACATTTGTTTTTGAGAGTTTTAAGCCCACTTTCTATTAACAGGTATTGAAAATTTCTTTCAAAGGGGAGAATTGTAAAGCATACGTGATGAAACTAAAAGGAAAGGTTTAGATCGAGATTACAAATTTGATTTTAAATGGATACACCCATGTATGTAGGTACTAATTTAAAAGACGCAAAATAATTTTTAAGATTTTGCAACGAGTGTTAACTGGCAGTTTTATGTTCTATATAAAATCTGAAAATGGAGGGGTCTTCCTTTAATTATCGTACATTAGCTTTATTATTAACTAATTTCGGGATATTTTGATTGAAAAATTCTAAAATTGAAGGGATTATAGATGTCGGTCTACGGTGGAACAACCTGCTAGTCGTTTATGTATATGTAAGCTTATGTGTTTCTATTCTATTCTGGTCTAAACTTCTGCTGGTCACACACGAACTACCGCTTTACAATACCGTAGTGCTCCATTGTATATATATTCTAGACAAATCTTTTACTTGTGACTATTATTGAATGAAATAGATNCCAAATTGCGAATCGCTTCTTGCCCTGGTGTGTGTCATCCAGACCACATTTTACCCGACAAAATGTTGTTTCTGTGCTACGTGCAGAAAGTGTGTCATTATTTGAACGATATGAGCCATTAATTTTCTGAGTGCAGAATGTTATTTCATGACTCTAGTTACATCAATTACACATTAAATTCGTCCTGTAGCGTTCCACCTCAAAGCCTTCATGTAGCAATCAGTAAGAAAAATAAGCTCGACCTGAAAGTTGTCAGTGGAAAGTAAGAATTTATTAGTATAATATATATAACTATTAACTAATAACTAATATATATTAACTATTGAGGTTGTTTGTCATATTTTTTTCTTTTGTTTTATATTACAACAGACCATTCAGCTTGGGCTGGTGGGGCTGGCTGCTGCTGACCGGAGTGTCGCTGTCAGGGTCTGTGAGCGTCAAGTTTGTGGGTCTGTTCGTTGTGCTCTACGTGGGCTGCCACACCATCGCCCAACTCTGGCACATCTACGGCAACCTCAACAACCCTATGGTCTCTACATAGCCACTATTTCAACTAATGTTTAGTAATGTTAAGTTTTGTCTTGGTTGCTGCAGCTTCATATCATCACCTTTCCAAGTTTTGTCTACCAATAATTAGCTTTTCTTACGGTCTGGCATGCAGCGCCCTATCTTGACTTGAGTATTTTAACTGACTTGAACTAGAAATTATGCAAGACGGATTTTAAAATTGTGAAAATTGTAGTATGACAAGGATTCACTAAACTCTTTATTGTTAATTGTCCCTTGTATGATACAATAGGTTTAATTTGTTGCCGCAGTCGTTGGTGCTGAAGCACTTCGTGGCCCGCGCGTTGTGTCTCATCCTGCTGCCCATTGTGCTCTACTTGGTATACTTCTACATCCACCTCTCCGTACTCAACAAAACGTAACTTGATGAACACTCCGCGTAGTATTAAACTCTCCGCTTCTATTATACTTACTATTAAGTTAGATATTTTTCTCGTGACCACATTTGTTATTAATTTTTTCCTATTCAACGCTTTATTAGAATTTATGTGTCGCTGCATAACAAATTGTAGCAGTCATTAAATAGACAAAGACTTTTTAAACGAATGTTACTTTAGGTTATTGACAGTTCTTTTTATACTCAGTGCATGTAAGCGTGAAGAAATGCTTAAAGTTCAGAACAGAGAACATGTTGAAGAGGACATTTCCGTCCTGCAGCCATGAGTGATGAACTTACTTTTGAAAGTTGGCTGCCTTGCCATCGGCTTTTCTTACGCTTACTTGCGAGCTATAATCGTTAGGTTACATTGATTATCTAGATGATAAATTTCACTACCTGACTAATGGTCTCATTAATGCTGTATTCGCCGACATACTCCATATGCTGCTATAAATTTTATTTTGTGTGTCTAC
>NW_025947254.1:0-412 GCF_000764305.2 Hyalella azteca | reverse complement strand
AATATATTAGGAATCCTTTAAGTATACTTGTAGTTGCTGATTTCAAATTGTAAATAAATTAATAGATGATAAAGTTGAGAAATGGATTTAGACACATAAAAACTAATTCCGACACAACTTGAATTGGACACACGCAGCTTGTTCCAAACTGTGTGCAAAAATTAAAATTTTCTTAATTAAAAGCTTAATAGCTGTTAATTAATAATAATAATAATAATAGTGGTTTCAGCGTTATTAGGCCGTAGGCCTGTCGCCGATTCTTAACATCGCAGAACATTCACAGCATTTTGCGGTCTCGAACTCGCAACTCACTGCTGCCACCCTGCCGTGCTAACCGCCCGGCCTCCTTGCCGATTCTGACCAGAAACTGGCGCACAGAGTTGGGATCGAACCCGCGCCTCTCTGCGCCAAT
>NW_025947253.1:56248-58093 GCF_000764305.2 Hyalella azteca | reverse complement strand
GGGGAGAAGTGCTGTAATAAAGCAGGCATTAAAGAAGGCTACCAGCAGACCAGCGGGAGAAGTGCTGTAATAAAGCAGGCATTAAAGAAGGCTACTAGTAGACTCCTGCGTCTCGAAATGAACCGGGACAGTCGAAACGAGACGAGAAAATTCCGGGAAAAAAATAACGGGACAGAGGGTAAAATTTGTCCCGGAACAAAAAAATGAACCGAAACAAGACTTCTGTCCCAGACTTTAAAACTTGTGTCCCGGTAAATTATGAACCGGGACGAGACAGACAGATTTGAAACGAGACATAACGAGACGAGACGAGATTTGTCTTAATTATTAAGGACAAATCAAGTTTTTCGATTACAATACGAATTGTTTCGAAAACATGGGTTGAAGAATGAAAAGTTAGCCATTTATTGCTAATAGGACCATAGACAGTTACCAGTTAAATTGTGTTAATTGTAGATTTAGCAAAATTTGTCTGACTAACTGACATGGCAGTTCATTAGTGGTCCGACAAACACCGCAAACCTGTCGATGCATGGCTGAGTATTGAGTAAAAAATGTTACCCTTAAGTCTTAACTAAGGCTTCCATGGCACTTTAAGGGAACCTTCGTGCCATGAAAGGGAACCTTTAAGGGAATTAGACAGACAAGCACGAAGAATTTAATTGACGAGCTAATTGAAACCTTGTACATGTCATTACGAATGACGTGTAATAAAATTGAACCCATGACAGCTTGAAGCCCTTTATAAGTAAATCATATAATGAACTGTCTATTTTAAGTAAAAAACCATACCGTATGACAGTAATGCAAGATTAATTGAAAGATTCATATTCAATTGGCCTAGCGCACTCAGAAACTGTTATACCAGGTTCTTATAGTATCGTCTTGAAGGTAATGACTGAGCTTGAGATGAACGCGACTTTAACTTGGTACGTGACGTTGCTATCTTCACGGAAAAAGTAATATTTACTTAAAGTAAAGAAACTCGTGATTTTGTGTGCGCTACACCTTCACAAAATGAGCGTAGATGCCGGCGCTAACACTCGTTATCTTCCCTGGCCTGATAAGCGGCCAGGTATAATGATGAAGAAATGGCTAAAATGTGTTCAAATGTGGTCAAATCCACGCAAAATCGTGTTCAGATGCTTATACAAGCATGAGGAGGTCATATCTATTATTAAATACGTCATCTTTTGAGCCATTGACATGATTTTTGTACAAAAATTATAATTCATTCAAAATTTGTCTTATTTCAGCGCTGCCCGAATTAATGCGCACGGCACTGCAGGATGAAAAGAATGGGAGTGGAGGAAGGAAAAAAGACCATCCTAAGGAAAAGAAGACGATCCAAAGAGGAGCTCTATATGGGCGATGGTCATTTGTGTCAGGAATATAATGTTATTTTGCCAAAACTATACGAATTCATAATAAAGACGACTTCTACATTAGTAGCCACTTTCTTCGTCGTCTTTCGTATTAAATTCCCATACTGCTGAATTAACGCGTTGCAGGATGTCATTAACTTGTGCTAGGTTCTTCATTTTTATTTAACATACCGCAAACGGTTTCTGCAAACAAATTAACACACAAATGAACAAGCGTAAATTATAATAGAATATTGAAATAATCATGAATAACTCATCATTCCAACAGAAGTACTCTAGAATGAAAGTAGTAATAATATACGTAACAAGTATCCAAAAATAAATAGCTCCTTACCAAAACAGTGAGGGCACCGTGCTGTCGCACCAGTCGCAACCCGCTAACTGTGATACAAATTTCTATGGCTAGAACTTGCCTAATTCTACAAAGGAAAATTTTCAGTAATTTGTACTGAACATGACT
>NW_025947253.1:0-54674 GCF_000764305.2 Hyalella azteca | reverse complement strand
GCTCCTTATCGAACCCGGTGGAAGTCTAGTAGCTTCTTCAAACTATCGCCAGTCATGAAAAGATCCGGTCAAATGACACGAGTTTAGATCTATGAACAAGGCACGAAATGGAAAAGAATCGGCGACAGGCCACATCAGGCCTACACTTCAGAGCCGACATCACTATGTTATGTTATGTTATGTTAAGGATTAGTACCCCAGCAGCTGTGGCATGCGTGTTGTATCCACGACACGAGGCTGGAACTTAGGATCGGTGTAACGCCCCAACAAATTTATTGGAAAATGTCAGAAAATATCTAAACAAAGTGAAGATATAATGTCCAACAGTCACTTCAGCCTCTCCATTATTGCTCATGCCTTCTTTTTATTGTCGCTGATCGTTCAAAATTTTCCCCGACACAATCAACCTCTTATAACCATTCGTTGTTGTCCTACACTTATCGTTTGACCTTGGATTTAGACGAGCGGCGCTGTTTAAGAGGAGGTTTTGTAAGGGATAAGCTAAATAAATAAATTTTAATTTGCTTTAGGGTAAATCAGATTAGTTTCATAAACTTCAGACCACAATTTTACACCGGATACAGTCACTCTGACCACCTGTGCAGTAGTTTCGGTTGCGGAGACTTCCGTGTCACTGCTACTGTCTACTAGCCTTACTTGTGCTATCACTTGAAATTTCACGCGGTATGACATCACGGGAAAACATTTGTACGATGAGCTTAGGCAAGAGAGATAAAATCTTCCGTTCAATGCGTAATTGTCTCGGAAAACCCTGGTGCAATGTCCAGTAAGGTGAGCACGTATTAATGTCCCTCTGAAGAAGATGATCAATCACAGACGTAAAATCAGCCGTTGCCTATACATGGCATTTACCGCATGACGCCACTAAGTTACGAATATCCAATTTGAAATCGGCCAAAAGAAAACTACGGTGATACAAGATTTCGTGTTGCGAGCAGAGAATTGGCTAGTTAATTTGGATTCATTAGCGGATAAAAGTGCCATTTTACGGAAGAATACAGAAGGCACTATTCACGGATATATTTCAATTCTTAGCAATCAGTGAGTGAAATAAAATTCATGAATTGTTCCAGACAAACAAGGCGTCTCTAAGCCAGAAATTAATGGATATCCCACAGCCCCCAAAATCTAAATAGCCGAGGAATGTGACTTGATCACAAGCGAGAAGCTCCAGAAGAAGTGATGCAGACGATAGTCGGATGACGCTTGTAAAGAGTGTAGCAGTGATTCGGTCTCCCCACCCGAACATGTGGCGCTGGCGGCCAGAGTAACAGTGGCCGGCGTGAAGCTGTTGTCTGGAGACTATGACAGCAAAAATGATATACTATAAGGAATATTTTAGCGCTGCACAACTTAATGTGAACATTATAATACTCATTTCAAATATCTTAAATGTCAGACGCCAATCAATCGAAGCATTTCAGCTGCCTGCATGGCATGCAATATGACACGTATAAAAAAAATCGCCTCGTGCAATCCTGGTTCTATGAGACAAGCTCCACAAAACGGGCTCGATTACCATACGTTATTATATAAAATTGGGAGAATAATTATATTGTAAGAATTATTAAACTTTTTTCCCAACTATTCTTGGAACAGAGAAACGCTTTCAACTTCCTGCGATGCAGACCTACTGCTATATGTCCTAAATATGTGTTCATTCGAATTCATGCGAGTGTTCACGCTGTTCCAGCAGCAGTGATGCAGCATGGCACGGTGGTCAAGAGCGTATAGAAAATGTATGATGTACATGTATGGTTGAGCATTCTTGATGCTCAAGCACAACAATGAACACATTTTTATTGCTGATTTTCGAGCAAAAATTTAATGGGGAAAATTAAATTCACCTCCTAAGATAAGAACCCTTGGCGACGTTGAGAGAAGTAACTATTGTGAGAGACGAGTGGCTTTGCGTTTCAAAAGCTTCAGCGTTGTCCTAAAAAATTACAGCTCGGATAATAAACTTCACTGGAATGAGATTTTTCGACGTATTAGATGCTTCAATTAGGTTTTTATTACTAATTTACGCAGATGTCTATACCTTGTTCTAAATTCTCGGTGTGATTACGGCCGTTCACCACAGGCAATTTCGCAAACGCGTGTGCGGACGATATGCAGTTTCCAAGCAGCGAACGGACGATAATTAAGGGCTCCTCATCCCAGAACGACCAGCGGCTGATGTCAGTGAGCTGCCCCCACGCAACCGGCAGATAAAATGTGATGAAACGCTTCAAGTGACTTACATTCAGTTATATTCGGGTTATCATCTAAACACTAAAGTAAGACACAGCCTGAACATCTGAGCTTACTATTACGCGACACAGTTTAGCCTCGTATAAAAGTCTAAGTCTTGTTGCCTTGCACGGACGCTCGTTGCTGGCCCGCTGCTGCCAAACTCCACCGTCGACAGGTATCGCCGCTGTCAGTTCGCGTAATTCTGATGTGACGATGTAATGCAGAATAAAAATTTCCTCTTTGACTTGAGTTTGAACAAAAAATTGTACAACCCTTTATAAATTTGCTTGTTCCAATTAATATCTATAAGATAATCGTCTAGATTGGAACTAGGAAGCCGGCGACTGTTATGGCACACGAACTGCCATTCAAGGTTTAAATTTGTACCAACGATCACTGACAGTTGGCTAGCAAGTCCATCAACGTCGCTGTACTTACATGATTAGTTGTGCTAGATTGTGATTTGAATTCATGTTTTTTAAAGCTGATCATCTCTGGCTTTGGGGAATTTGATTCAAAATTTATCATTTAGGGACATACTTGTATGTCCTTATTAAGGAAAGTTAAATATTTGTGTTCAAAATTGCATATATACTTATATTCTTAATACTCAGTTTCATCTCTTATGTGAACGGAACTATTTTGGTGTCATTTTAATGATGGCTAGTATAAGCATTTCCTGTATTGGACTATAATCATGATTTCAACTAAAATTTAGGACATGTTTTCGATCAAACTTGATGAATTCGATTGCGTTTCAGGGAGATAATGAATGCATTCAATGGTCACCAGGCTTCATATACACAAACTGCGACGAATACATATCAGATTTGCAATACTTCTTGTATGCCATTTATGATGAATGCAGCGAAGCCAAATGCCACAGTTTCTTCTGCCGAGACACCGCATGAAGCCCTCAAGGCCACCGCGTTATCTGGAGTTGTTCCCGATAGCCGCGACTGATAGCGACCGCGCGGTGCCGTGACTGCACCAGAGTGAGCAGCATATTCTGTTGCATGACCTAATGCTGCATTATCATATTATTATATCAAAGCTTAATGTTAAATACCAACAAATTAGAAGTTTGAAGGCAAGTAACTGAATAATTATATTAATTACTATAATAATATTTAGTATGTTGTATTTATATCCACAACATAGCTAGGTACCGTCGTGCGTCTGAGAACGACGGCATGGCTCTTAGTTTTATGAGTGATCTTTATGTTATAAAAGCTACATGACACAGCACCGTGTACGCAGTGATGAGACTTTACTGCAGTGTACCTTAAGTAATGCCACTCCACTGCACTTCACTGCACCGCACCGACCGCAGCTCACCACACTACATTGCACCTCACGGCACTGCTCATCGCCATCAAGCTGCTGCGCAAGAGGAGCGTCAGAAGATGCGCTGATAACCGAGATAAGAGGCGGCAGATAACGCGCCCCTCCCGCCGGGTGGTGAGTATCTCATGTGAGATGGCAAGTAACCTGCCAGCAGTTACCATGTCTACGCGCTACTTATATCCAATAAGTAGCGAGTAAATTTCATTCCTGACAACAACAATCTCTTTAACAACTGTCAACTCTGCTATCAGTACTTATTGCTGCTAAAAAATCATCGCCAAAGTTTTTTGGATTACATGAGTGTTGAAATACGATTCAACTCCTGCAATGGCGAGAATCAAAAGCGTGTGTTTAGAATTTAAAGCAAATGCGGTTGCCTGCTGTGCTGCCGTGTCTTACCTCTCGGTCCCTAATTATTATGATTACGTCATATTACAAAAATTCCTATTTCAACATAAATAGAATTATTGGCTAGCAATGTACATTCTGTCAGTGGAGGCACTTTAGCAACCCGATTGTGTTTGGTGTCATATAATAATGGGAAGCCCTGTATTTTATCTTCCATTTCTTTAGATTTTTATTGTAAGCCACGTAATGCGCTTTTGGGGCGCGTATCCAGGATACTTATCTTGTCGGGAGATTGTATATATGGGCTGTTATATGGGGTGCGTATCTAGGATACTTATCGTGTCGGGATATTTTATATAGGGGCTGTTGTGGCGCGTATCCAGGATACTTATCTTGTCGGGATATTATATAAAGAGGCTGCATGTTGGGACCAGAGAATTCGTTTTATTGGCGATTTCTTATTAGTTTTTCAATAGATCGAACAATATTTTTCGTTTGCACTGGTAAATCGAAAATCAGCGTACCGATGGATATTTTTATTTCTTTAACGACGTTTCGAATGTATCAATCATTCATTGTCAAGTTAGAAGGCGCATTGAGTGATGAAATTTTGGTCGAGATATGTACAAAATAATGTAAATAGGATACTATTTACATGATTTTTTGAATATTCATACTTATCAATAGCGCTTTATTATTGAATACTTGCATTGTGTAAATGCATTATGTGTTTTTTCCGTTTAAATTACAGAAACCGTATTGTATAAATAATATACGTCTAAAAATTACTTTTTAAAGACAACACTTCTACATAATGTAGTGTCTCCAAAGTTACACATGTACAATGAATTTATAATTTAATTTTCAAATATTAAAAATATTAATTTTTCCCTTCTTTTAATATATGAATCACTTAAATTTTCAAAATCATTTATTCTGTCAATTGACTCATGCAATGTCTCCAACTTTACGTAAGTGTTCGCAATTTCAGATCGATTGGATCTGAGAGGTAGAAGTGTGTTAAATTTAGATTATACAATTTTTAGCAGAAAAACGAACAAGAAGTGAAGTTAAAGAGAAGTGTTGTAATAAAAATTAAGAACGTCCTGGATGAGAAGCGTATTTAATTATTCCTAAACTATATAATAGTTGCTTTAACAAGTTTTAAATGGTCCGCAACAAGAGCTGTTGGGGCGCGTATCCAGGATACTTATCGTGTCGGGATGTTGCTCGGACCTAAAAATTTATTCATTATTAGAGAATGGGAAAGGATTGGAGGAGAAGGGGGAGGGATTGGAGGAAAATGAAGAAAGGCCTGAAGGAAAGGATCGGATTGGAAATAAGAATTAAAGGTTTTGAAACGGCTGTACTAAAAATCGTTACCTGATTTCAATAATGATATCATGAATTTCATAATTTTCATGTCATATTTATATATTTTATTTATTCGTGGTGCACAGAGCCTAGTATTCATCATGTGCTGCTCTATTCAGAATAGTTTATTCATGAAGAAATTGTTTCCAGATTTCAATTTCTTCCCACGGTCAATGATATGGAGAGGAGTGAGCTGATTTACTTTTTGGATCCTAGATAAAGTATTCATTGCAAGCGTTTGAACTTTAGAAAGATTTTCAGAATAATTAGGTTAACGCATCAGCTGCTTTGTTTAGCGCTCATTTCCAAGTTGAAACTTATAAATTGTTCAAGATTATTGCAGAGAAAACAAATTGGCTCAACAAGTCCTAGAACAACGCGCCCCTCATTCTATCAGCTTATCGCGGCCTTGAAGATAACAGCGCGGCGTGCAGGGGGCCACGTTACGGTTCATATCACTTGTATTGTAAATTCAATTTTACTAATGAATACTTGGATTAAATGCATTCATTTTCTATTTGCAGCAGACTTCATCTCGTTTCCATGCCCAGATCAAAGAGTTTTTTGCATTAAATCAAGGCTCGTTTGTGCGCCCACATCGCACGACGGCTTCGCTTGTTGACCGCGGCGGTAAATCCTACTTCGCCGCCACTGAACTTTGCCCCAATTTTGTTCTTCTTGTAAATTCAACCCAAATAAACATTTCAATTGTTACCGGAGCGCCGCTGTCGCGATAGCCGTCTAATTGCTTGCTGCTTCTATTATGAAATAAAAAATATTTTCAATCCTCTGCTCCCATCTTAATTTACCTAACTTGTGGAGACGCTTTTCAATACTGTTTACTGCATTATTTAATTACCAAACATTAATTTCGTATATACATTAACTTCCGTAAATTATTTCCTCCAATTTCCGTACATTCGCTATTTTTGCCACCGTGAATTCCCTCCTCCTGTTAACGTGTACAGTTTTCATCTTTTCCACCCGCCCTTACTGGCCCGATCTAGAATACACAAGTCTATCCTATAGCGTCGCGTCTCAAATTTTTTGTTGCGTTTCAGAGAAAATTGGATTGGCAGCCGTGACCTCGGACAGGCTTGACTGGTCGAGAATTTATAAGTGGAGAAAATGCCCAATCAATTCACCGGATATTATGCAGAATAATAATGGAGATCAGCTCAATCATCTGATGAATAATTGCCAACTTTTTATGCGAAAATTTCGTGAATTTGAAGATATGGTGAATTTGCTTATCTCTGCATTTGAATTTTTGGGGAACTTGCGATCTAGGCTTACTAATAAGAGGCTTTACAGGTTAAGACATGCCTATGAATTTTTTATTTTTGTTATTGAGAAACGCGCCCATTTCCCAGAGACTGAAACGTTTTACTCGACAAACTGAATACATTTTGATGAAACTTTGCGTACCTGCTTCAGGAAACGTGCTCGCGTTATGTCATGTACTTTCAACTCCATTCATGTGGCTGTACGGGGCTATGCTTTAATGATTTTTTTTAAATATATAGTGACGTGGACCTAAAACATGAGCATCTTATATGAATCTGTATTAGTTCTACTATCCATCCAAATAGTTTGCTATTTTCGGATAAAACCTTTAATTCAGCTGCTTCTAAAGCTCATAACTTGTGGAAGAAGTCGTAATGTAAAAGAAATTGAACGACCACGATCAAGCCTCCACGAGTTCGCACGCAAAGTTTCATCAGAAGCTGTCCAGCATTTTGGGGGCATTTCTTGGTCGCCGCGAACTGGCGCGCCGGTCGCCCGCAGCTCAGGGGCGACGAGCGCAGGACGTGACGCAATCACCGAACTCTCATTCAGATAAATGAATGGGTCACATTGTCCAATTAGTTATCCACTTTCTTACCCGCAGCGTGAGCAGAGAGCGGGCGTAGCAATGATTCACCCTTTTGCCGGGCCCAACTGAATCAGGATGACCCACACAAGTGCATCGCTATTTGGACAGACATAAACATGTCTCATGATGCAGCGCCGAACGCGCCTGCGACGCGACGCTAAAGACAATTGTTGCACAAATGCCCAGCGCATAACTGCCTCCGTTATCAACTGCCCAGTGCATAACTGCCTCCGTCTCAACTGCCCAGTGCATAACTGTCTCCGTTCTCAACTGCCCAGCGCATAACTGCCTCCGTTCTCAACTGCCCAGCGCATAACTGTCTCCGTTCTCAACTGCCCAGCGCATAACTGCCTCCGTTCTCAACTGCCCAGCGCATAACTGCCTCCGTTAACGGATCTGCATGAAGTTTGAAACATATGTTACTAACAGTAAGGCGCCTGTCTATTTATTTAGAACATTTTTACGTTGCCTCATTTTCAGAGGTGGGCAGTAGTGCGCTACATGTAGATGCCGCTACTAGCGGCCGCTACATTTTCAGTAGCGGTAGCGGTAGCGGCGCTACATTTAAGGCAATGTAGCGGTAGCGCCCGCTACATATTTAAGTAGCGATACGAGCTTTTGCCGCTACAGCGTTACCGCTACATTTATATATAAAGCCTTCAGATTTTAATTAATAGTATTAAATATTATTTAAAAACCAGCATGATACATACATAATATATATTTCAGAATAAAACTGTACAAAAAATTTCGGTGTAATGTTGTCAACCTCAGCCTCTCACTAGTGTCAACATGTTAGTTGTTACTTGTTAAGTTGTTACCAGTTACCACTTACAGGTTTTTTCATCTTTCAGTTTGCTTACAGTTATTTATACACAGTTATTTCTATGTTTAACCTTCCCTACATGGATGTCTACTTCAATCTACCAATCTCAAAAATAATCCACATATATATACAAAAAAAGGCTGATTTTTATATGTATATGTGGATAATTTCTTAGATTGGTAGATTAAAGTTCACATCCATGTAGGGAAGGTAAAACATAAAAATAACTGTAACTTTTATTTACTGTATCTAACCCTGGGGTAACCCATACTAGTTCGGTTAGGTTTATTGCAATAAAGTTGCATTGATATGTTTTAAAAATGTTTTATTGTCATTAAATGTTAATGAGTAAATCCCAATAGCAGAACAATAAATATTTAGAGATTTCCAATAATTTTTGTCATTGTAGCGGCTAATGTAGCGCGCTATATTTTACTGTAGCGGTAGCGGTAGCGCCCGTTACAATCTAGTGGGTGTAGCGGTAGCGTAGCGGTAGCGCTACATTTAGCGGTAGCGCTACATTTAGAGCATGTAGCGGTAGCGGTAGCGCCGCTACATTTCCAAGTAGCGCTGCCCAGCTCTGCTAATAAATTAGCAGAGCAGAATTAATGAATGACTATAACTCAGTCATTCATTAACCAAAGGTAAGACTTCTTTACACTAACTTTTGTTAGTTAGATTATTGTTTAACATAAAATTAGTTCTTCTGATAAAATTTTTGATATTATTCAAATCTCAATATACCCTAGAGATGCATATATCTGAATGGTCCAAAATATATTGACGCCTAATATAATAAACAAAGAAGACGATACGACGTGGCGGATATGATATGATTTACGTTATAATAATAAGTATAATTCCGTTTTAAATCCGTCCTTGTAATTATCATGAAAATTCAAAACAAAAAGCAGCTTAACCGAAAAGTGACACGTTCAAACTTCCCATGGACATCCGTTTTGAAAAAAGAAGAGATAAATTATTACAAACGCTTATGAGACAAAGACCTTCGTTTTGAAACCCGTTTAGAAATTGAAAGAGAATGTATTTTCAATCAATTTGTAATTATGCAGGTTTGAAATATGCGAGTATTCCTAATTCGATCCCTCTTTTCATGGAAGCTTCATAATTTTTTATTTACAGACACGAGGAATATGGCAGGGTAAGCGCTCGAATAGCTCATATACACACATGAAGTATTACAATGAATGATATGTACAAAGTATCAATACATAATGCATACTTAATAAAGCTTATTCATAGCTGAACCTGTTTCTTTACTACAAGCTGGTGCTACGATCTCATCAATAAGAAGACTGTATTTGGTATGAAGAGAATAAATGGAAGCAAATCTTGAATGTCTATCAAAATTCGAAGCTATGAAAAATATGAAATAACAGGTCGTTCTCACGTCGCAACTCGCTGGCCGAAAAGATATTCTAAAACTTGGAATATAAAACTTGGAGTATCTGTGGGTTAATTTTGTTGAGTTTACGGTGCAAACATTTTTTTATGAACCATCACTGTTGTAGAAAACTATTTACAGCATAATCTATACACAATTGAAAAACAGTAATTCAACATGAATTATTATTATGAACAAACATAAGCAGACAAACCACAACACATCTTAAAAATTGTAAAATTGATTTAGTGGAAATTAAATGATGATCTCAAGATAATTCGTGTATTAGGATTTATTTGATGCTAACCTAAAATATACCGACGTCCCACATTGGAACGGCGGCGGTCAAGTAACTCACGTGAAGCCTCATGTCACGCATTTATAGTCCATTTAAATGAATGCTGAGCAAAATATATAAATTTTGTTCATCAGAACACTTGAGTGTCATGTTCATGAGGCCAAACTGAGTATAATATGCAAGACTCCCGTTATGGACTAGACGGATGACATAGTCAGTTGTATGTGAATAAACTTTTCAGTTACCCGGTAAATCTTTCAGAAGCTATAGAAGTGCAATATGCAAAATTCATATCATTTTTGTAATGATTCGGCAAAAATTCAGTGTTGTATATAAATACTAATTGGAAAAAGGTTTGAATTTCGAATTGACTTAGAAAAAATGGATGTTTCTTCTTGTATAGATAATCTGCAATATTGAAGGAAGCATTTCAGTGGGCATACGAAATGAAATCATTAATTGATAGCAATTAGATTTTCGTATTTTCATGAATGATTATTTGGCTGCCGTCGAGGCAAAAAAAAATTTCCCGGACTGAAATGGTTGCTGAGTGACTATGAGTCAAATAGAAGAATAGAATTGTTGGCACTGAAGAAATAGAATTTTACAAGCTGTTTAATTAATATGTAATAGTTATTAAATTTTGATGCCTAATGGGATATCGAAACAAACTTAAAATTATCCCTCCTTAACAGATTGAATGAACACATAACTTAAGGGGTTTAACCCCTCCTCCCCCTGTCTCTAACATCCAGTAACTCCTCATCTTGCGGAGTTGTTTGAAAGTCAGTGAATTTCTGCGTGAAATTGGAGCTCACCCGTGGCTTGGGGTTGGGGGTTGGAAGTCATTTGCGCTTTAATCAGCCGCCTCAAGCTTGAAGGATCGTCTTAAGTTTGACTGGTTATATCATTATTATTTGAACTAACATAGAGGCCACAATATATTGAATGTGCGAGCTATTTTATATAATGACAATTTTAATAAAAAACTCAAAATAATTTAGCTACGTTGAAGAATATTTTAGGGGCTGAAGCCTCCCTGAAATAGGCCTAATGACGCCACTAGTTGGTTAATCAGCCCTTCAGCAGACAACTGTCGCACTCACTTGGATTTTCTCCCGCGTCAATAAATTATTTTATTTGTATTTCTGTGCACTGGCTTCGAATGTTCTTGTCTACCAGCTGCCTGAACATGTTCTTGTCTACCAGCAGCCTGAACATGTTCTTGTCTACCAGCTGCCTGAACATGTTCGAGGTCAATTAGCTGCCTAAAGATTTTCGAACTCATTTCACTTTTAAACATGTCTTTGTTCGCAACGTAAAGTCATGTTCGCCAATCAGTATCAAACTGAGATTTTTGATCACCAAAGCAACGGTTCTTTATTGAAGAAGTTTTGGAATTAGTTTACCCTGAAAATAATAGAAGTGCTTCATAAAAAATTATCATTGTCGCTATAACTACGGTATTACGGTATGTGAGTTGCTGGGGAGCGATAACTGGACGCTTTTTCACCGATCAAATTCTGAACGGATAAATATACAAAATAAATAACAGTTGTTTAGAGCTAGCCGTGACCAGAGCTACATGTAGCAGCTAGGCAGTATTAGTGAACTAGATGAGCTAGATGTATGAGCAGCTAGCCGCCAAGATCATAGATGTAGCATTTAATTTACAGTTTGGAATAGAGGTCCGATTATTAATATGATTTACAATCATTGAGTAATTTACTTTATGATCAGAGTGGACTAGTGTAAACTTGTACTCGCCCTGTTAACCGCTTAGGGCCTCTCACGTTGTTCTTCTCAGGCTGAGTTAAACTCACGTAGAACATTATCAACATTGAAATAATGTGTTTTTTCTTCAATTTTATCAGCCATGATTATTGAATGTAGTTGTATTATTCTGATGTAAAAAGTTCTCAAATGTGACCGTAAATCCGTATATGCTTGTCATGCTGTAATTCATACAAGGAGGAAATATCGGGAAGTTTTATCACAGCTGGCAGAGGCAGCGCTCCCAGCGACTTGCGGAGTCAGTGCGCTTCAAGACGTGAGGGTGAGAGGTGCTGTGTGCATGAGTGCGCAGCAGCGCACCGATCACCGGGATGCCTAAATGCAATTCATGTGTTAGACTTTAGTCGCATTTTTTCATCGAAAGAAATTAAAAATAAATTTAAAACTCTAAAAGATCGGCGGGTGGCAACATGTTCACTGAGTTTTCTTTATTTGTACGCGACGTTTGCTTTCACAGCGGGCGAACATTTTCCCGCTTTAAAAGAATGTGACGGAGAACAGGAATGAAACATGTTTGAAATTTCTTGATACGTATTCCCGTACGATACTTTTACTTATAATACAACGGCTCAATTCCGCGTCGCGTCAAAGATTAATCATACAATCAACAACAAGGATTTCCAGTCAACGTTAATGAATAACACTTTACAGTAAATCAGTAAGTCTCTTCCTGACCCGTTTTTTAAGAGAGTTATAATTTTATAGAAAAGATAAGTGCATTGGAGATTCAATACGATTATTGCTAACTTTCATAATATTTTCAAAGCATTTGGTTTTGGAAATTGAAGGGAAGCGTGAAAAAAAGAGACACTCGCATTATGCCGATATTCTAAAATAGTCATCAGAATTCAGAAGGAACTATTCGTTTCATTACTTAGCTATTCCAGTCTTCACGCATGATCACTAACAACCCGATTCTTTTCTTGTGTTATCAATACGAAAAGACATGTGTGACAAAAAAGAGCATTGCGGGCTTTATTTGTGGCTGTAGTAACCTAGGCCGTAGCATCTGATGATCAGAAAAGCTCAAACAGGTCGATGTTAATGATGTATGACATGATAAACAATTCAGAAGAATAAGTAGTTAATCAACCATGAGCATTTAAATATTGTTGAGATATATGAAACAAGAACGCACTTTTTAATACTCTTTGAGAAACGCTGATGTTATTGCCAGCTATTCTGAATTTTTATACCATGCCAGAAATCTCATATATAGTAGTTTTGCCAGAACGCTATCAAAGAAAATGATTGAAGAACGTGAACAACGAAAATCTTATAGCGTAAACTAAAGTAACAAATATTTTACTGAGGCGTGACTAGGAAAAACAAAGATTTTCAGATTTTGTTATTGAAATAAACTATACACATTCTTTAATACCATATAATTGGGCGTAAAAGATTGAGAAAATGTTACATAAAGAAATATTCGGCGACTGTGCTCCGCAGCACACAAGATACAATCACACAGCACCACACAGACGGACACCCGTTAACACATAATACAGGAGTAACAGTGAGTCTCAATTTGGAACATGAGGCTGATATTCCCTAACATTGCGTGTAAAAATGACCATCTCGCGGGCGGTTTTTGAAAATCAAGAATGAATCTTTAGAAGGAATTGAAAGAATCCCATAGGAATAGGTGAAATTGGCCAGGTTCACTGCCATTTTTGCCCTATTCATGGGAGGCTTCTGCCCAATTTCCCGGATAGAGAGTGACTGTAACAGGACGCACACTTAACACAGGGCGGGCCAGCGGTTACAGTCCAGAGTACCAGAAATGGAGCAGTGAGGTGCGGGTTCGATCCCTGCAACAAGCAACAGTTACAGTCTAAATCGGCGAGGAGGCCGGGCTGTTAACTGCAGCAAAATCGGTGCAGCGAGTTGCGTGTTCGAGACCACAACAAGCTGTGAATGTTCTGCGATGTTAAGAATCGACGAAAAACCTAATGGCTTAATTAAAGCTGACACCGTCAGTATTATTATTATTGTTATCATTAATAATAAAAATACTATTGTTATTATTATCATTACTATTATTATTAGAAGAGTTATGAACGTATGAGCAGCAGCGCCTCATAAGAGTGATGTGCATATGAGCAGTAGCGCCTCATAAGAGTGATGTGCATATGAGCAGCAGCGCCTCATAAGAGTGAGCTAGAGTTCATTCCGTTACCGGCATAAAGTGTATCATAGTTTGCGGTATATTGTCAACACATAGATAACATCACGCTTTCTCGTATACAATCCGAAGTTCAATAAATTTATGCAATCATAATTTATCTACAACACGGTATTTTTGCTGATCTATTGATGAAAAAAAGATGGCTTTTCTTTTTGCTCTTCTATAATTTACAAAATATTTGATGGGTAACAAAATTATTTGTCTCCTCCAATTAACAATGAAATCCATCTGCTTCATAACGGAAGTCCTGCATATTATACTCAGTTTGGCCTGATGAACATGACTCTTCAGTATTCTGAATAACAAAATAAATATATTTTATTCAGCATTTATTTAAATGGACAATAAATGCGTGACATGAGGCTTCACGTGAGTTACTTGACCCGAGTTGACCGCCGCCGTTCCAATGTCGGACGTCGGTATATTTTAGGTTAGCATCAAATTATTCTAATTCATTGATTATCTTGAGATCATCATTTGATTTCCATAAAACCAATTTTACAATTTCTTAGATGCGCTGTGGTTTCTCATCTTATGTGTGTTCATAGTAATATGGCATGGTCCCTTGGTAGGGCTTGGTTGAATTACGGCCATTGCTTTCAACCGTATACAGATTGCGCTATAAACTGTTTTCTACAACGAATAACAACTGTTCCAAAAAAATGTTTGCACCGTAAACTCAACAAAATTGACCCACAGCCAATCCAAGTTTTAGATTATCTCTTTGGTCACCGAGTTGTGACGTGTGAACGGCCTGTTATTTCATATTTGTCATAGCTTCGTATTTTTCATAACATTCAAGATTCGCATTCATTTATTCTTGTGTATTCGCATTCATTTATTGACATGCAGTCTTCTTATTCATGAGAACGTAGCACCAACTTGTGGTAAGGTAAACAGGTTCAGTTATGAATAAGTTTTATTACTATGCATTATGTATGGACACTAAACATATCATTCAATGCATTACTTTATGTGTATATATGGATTATTCGAGCGCTTACCTCGCAACATTTACCGTGTCCGTAAATAAAAAATTATGAAGCTTCCATGAACAGGAGGGATTGAATTAGGATTATATTCCAACCTGTATAAGTTGAAATTGATTATAAATACACTTAATTCCTATCTCAATAATAGCGGTTTCCAAATGGATGTCTTTGTATCAGAAGGGTTTGTAATAATATGTCTCTCCTAATTTCAAAACGTATGTCCATTGAAGGTTTGAATATGGAACTTTTTAGTTCAAGGGATTATTGTTTTGATATCTCGTGATAACTGGAATGACGAGTTGAAGACGGGATTATAGATTGTCTTTTCTTCGCCACGTCTGATCGTCTTCTTTGTGTATATTATATTAGGCGTCCATATATTTTGGACCATTCCAATATTTGTGAAGTCGCACCTCAGAGAACAGCAGCAGCGGCTCATAGCAACGGGTAACACAGCACCTCAGCCTCGTATATATTAACTGTTCCTATGAGACAGAATTTTGGAATGTTAATAATTTACAACATTGAAATGTTATGTTCCGCTTTTGGCCGACAATAAGGCATTATTTCGACAAATGTCACTACATATCATTAATGTATAAATCTAGGTTATTATTACGAACACTTTGAAGCCGATCAACTTTCCGAGAAAGAAATAAATTATTTACCTTAAAAATTATTTTTTATTATAAAAAATTGAAAATAGATAATTCCAGAAATTACTATTTTTTGCAAGAATTTTTCAAACAAAAAATTTAAACAGCAAATAACTTTTTCTATTAAAAGAGATTTGTTGGAACCAAATGATTTGTTCCATATTGAATATTTATTTGCAGCAGTCGAGTAAGAATTTCTCAGCGCATGCAGAAATTGCTACACAATGCTGTTTCGTATTCTAATATTGAACTGAGGTATACCGCCAATCATTCTTCCCTTCCGGTACTAGACGGTGGAACTCCCTCGTCCAGGAGACCGTGGCAGCTCCTGACCTGACTGCCTTCAGGGCAGCAGTGAAGGCCTGGCAACAGCGGCAGGGATAGGAGCCAGTGCTTATTTAAGCTTGGGCCTTTTACTCTGTTCCTATGAATCGAATGCCTTATCTCATATACGTATGTGCCAATGTATGTGTGTGTATGTATATATATATGAATATGCATGTATGATCGTATATAATTTTTTTTAATTCAATGTGGAGCTTTTCCTCGAGCCATCGGGGTAACCACTTTACTTCAATAAAAATTTGAATAAGTGCTAAATTTTTTACTCAAGTGATCTTGGAAAATAGTTCATTATAGATGAGTAGTAGATTGTTGTGAATGTTGTGAGGTATCGCTGCACTTGGGCAGAGGAATGTACCTATATCAATTCTGTACCTCAGAGAATTCATTCGTCGTTTGCATGCTTTTTGTGAAAATTAATAGGAGACCATAATTTAGTATTACAGAATTGCTTTATTGTAGAACTTTTTGTAGAAATAATACAATCATTTGGGGCTTGAATTTGATTTAATTTAAGTTTGACTTTGAAGTCGATTTTGTGTGTCTTCCTATATCAGGGCAGGGCTGGGCCGCTGGCCGCCGCCTCACTCTCCAAAGACTCCAATCTCCATTAAAACGGCATTCGCTTCTGCTTCACATGGTGGATTGGTGGTGCTGAAGACCAGTCTGCAGAATGAGGCTGGAGTGAGTCCATTGTGGAATTGTAGAGGGGTATTAGATTAACCAGTACACATAGCATGTTGGTGTGGGACCTCACTATTCTAGCCTCAAAGTTCAAGAAACAGATTCTAGAATGACATCCACAAAACTTTAATGGTATCAGGAGGGTGTTTCAAACAAGGAGAGATGCTTTTCAAGTTTCTTTCTTAGATCTTGACATTTGAGGGAGGCCACTAGAAGAGTAGCTCAGACCAAATACCTGCCAACGTTACATAAATCAGTACACAGAACACATACATATCATAGGTCGTATCAGCTGACAACATGACTATTACATTTTATATCTCACAGGAATATTTCTTATCAACTTAAGATTTTACTCACAGAGCTGCCACATGGCAGATCTTGTTTTGATATGAGACAATAGTATACATATTTGTCATTACAATAGCAACACCTCACAACACGAAGAGGATACAAAAATAAATAAATCTTATTAATATTAGATTCTTACCCCAGTTTAATGTGCTCTAGGTAACAAAGTAATGCCAAGTGAATAAATCGGTTACGATCTGCATTTCGGTTCAGTGTTGCACTTTGGGAAAAGTCTAGATTATTATTTGACAAACATTGTTTATCTTTTTCGAATTATGAAATTCTATTTTATTTTAATATTGTTATCAGATATGTGCAGGCTGATATTGTTATATGTGCAGGCTGACTAGGTACATTTATAATTGTCCTGAACATGCCTTATTTTATAATTCATGAGAAAATGAAATAATACATTTTCGAGACATTCACTACATTGGATAGCAAGACCTGAAAGTTTGGAAAGGCCAGGAACTTTTCATTTTCAGTCCATTTTATATATATCCGTTGATGATAGCTGTGATTGGTGTCATAGCTGTGGTTGGTGGGATTGTGATGTCATCTTTTCAGCTGTGATTGGTTCATGGTTGTTCCCAAATATGATATGTGTTCTGGTTACCATAATACTAAAACTAACTCAACTTATATGTAATCATTATAAAAAGGACATGGAAATATTTCAAAAACTTGTTAAATGAAAAAGAAATGATAAATATCAATCAAACAAGAGATGAATAAACAATTCTATAACAAATCTTAGGTATACTACACAATTGAAACAGTTTGTCCACTCCTGATCCCTCTATTGAGGCTTTTCTTTTTAGTTAGTCACCTGGCAGAGAGCTGTATCTAAGGAAAGCTTTCCACCTTAGGCGGAAAGATTTTTTAAACGTGAACTTACTTTCCTAGAAATTCCAAGCCTTAATTAAAGTCTTGGTGGTTTTTGCTGGGCAGAAGCCAGATGATTCCAGAAGCAGTTAATGTTGATTTTTTTAACTTTCCATCAAGACCATTTTTATGCTCTTTTACAAGATGATTTTAATCCAAATTGGAAAATTGGCAGAAGCCACCTATGAATGAGATAGAAACCCCTGTGTTTATGACAATTTCACCTGTTTCCACTTTCCATGACCCTATTCCATATTATCCATGAAGAAATATTAAAAAAAAACAGTTTTGCTTGCAATTTTTGAAAATTATGCATTAAACGATCAATGTTACATGCTATTTTCACAAAATTTTGCCTGATATTCTAAATTAATTATCAATTCTGGTGGTCCATTGGATATATTTTTACTTGCCATTGGCTAGTGGGTGTACTGGAGGCAAGAGAATGAAGAGATGTCTATTTGTGCTGGACCTGGCAGCAGGATTGAATGAACAGACTTCACTCCACTTGCAGGCTGGCACTGCTCAGTTGTGTGCAAATTATGGTGGAACCAATTCAGCATGTATCAAAGTCCCCATTGTCATAGGCAGGGCTGGAGCTTTGGAAAAACTGCATGCAGTCAAGAAGTTGAGTGAACAATCCTCAGCTAGTGGCAAATCTTTCATACTGGGTGTGAGAAATTTTTAAACGACTTCATCCACAGGTAAATCAATGTACATCACCACTAAAGGCCGTGTCTTGTAATTATTCCATTTAATTGTCCTGGACTATGAAGCAAAATGACAGAATTTTATCTTTTTATTAACTGCCAGAAAGCCAACGTCTGTTCAGGTGTGACAATGCTCAAAATTAGAAAACCATAATTTGTTGGCTATCAGTGTTCCTGGAAATGCAATTGGTAGCTGCATGAGGTAGCACAGCAATTCTTGTATGCAGAGACATAATATCTGGTACTGTGCTTTTGTCCTTTCCCTGCAGGATGTCAGGAATTAAAGGTTGTTCTGGTGCATTNGTTGACGGTACAGACCTTAGCAGAGGTACTTTTCCAAAATCTCACTTTTCACACTTTTTTCGGGGATTTTTTAGAGGTAGTAAATTTATGATTTCTTGACTTGATTTATGCTATATAGATAGGAAAAATGTTGAACTTTATGCCACTATTTATAATTTTGCAATATTTTAATTAGTTCAGCTGCTACAACATTTCTATGAAATGTGGGAAGACTGTCCCAATTTACCCATCCATCACATATTACCCCATTTGATGGTATATTTAGGGATTAAATTAAAAATGCAGACTTGCTTATCCCAAATGTCCAAAATGTACCTACTACAAGTTTTTTCCTATCACACAAGTAAGATAACAGGGGCTTTTTCAGGTTACTGCTGAAATTAGGTCTATCATCAAGATGAAACATCTGAAGCTCACACACTCTGGAATTTCTTTATAGATTAAGTTATTATTCCTATTCTATATTTATTTTATTTCTTCTCGTCATTATGATGTCCTATATGCACTAGTAATGAATTTTAGGAAGCCAGACTAATGAACTAAAATTCAGCAGTAGTTGATTCAGCCCAAAAGGGATGTTCTAGTCTGTTTCAAGGGTCTCACTATCAAATCCCTAAATAATCTAGAGTGGTGATCTTGAATATAATCTAGAATAATCTCAAACTATCTCAATGGGACAATCGGCCAACCAAGAAACTTCATGAAAGCACATGAAAATGTTAGCGAGTGTGGGACCAAGTGGAAGGCCCATTCCTAAACCATCAACTTGCTTATAAAGTTTACCAGCGAAAATGAAAAAAGAGTTCATGACTGATAATTCTAAAATCTTTTTGAAAAGATTGCGGTTTTTGCTAAAATCTTTTTGAAAAGATTTTGCGGTGCTACGGATACTGTAGTATCCGTAGCATCTGATGTGATGATCAGCAACAGGGCGATGTTAATTAATATTAATGATGTATGACATGTTGAACAATTCAGAAGAATAAGTAGTTATTCAACCATTCGCGTTTAAATATTGTTGAGATTTTGGAAACGTTAACGGACATTTTAATACTCTATGAGAAACGCTGGTGTTATTGCAAGCTATTCTGAATTTATAAAACTATGCCGGAAATCTCGAATATAGTAGTTTTACCAGAAGGCCATTAAAGAAAATGGTCAAAGATCGTTAACAAAAAAAATCTTATAGCGTAGACTAAAGTAACGAATATTCTACTGACGCGTGAATAGGAAAAAACGAAGATTTTGTTATTGAAATAAACTATACACATTCTTTAATTCCATATAATTGGACGTAAAGATTGAGAAAATGTTATATAAAGAAATATTCGGCGAGCGTGATTCGCAGCACACAAGACACAATCACACAGCACCACACAGACGGACACCCGTTAACACATAATACAGGAGTAACAGCTAGTGAGTCTCAGTTTGGAACATGGGGCTGATATTGCCTAAAATCGCGTGAGAAATTGACCATCTCACGAGTGGTTTTTGAAAAGCACGAATGAATTTTTTTGGAGGAATTGGGAAAAGGTCATAAGAATGGGGGAAATTTGCCGGATACACGGCAGTTTTTGTCCGATTCATGGGTGGCTTCTGCCCAATTTTCCGGATAGAGAGTGACTGTAACAGGACGCACACTTAACACAGGGCGGGCCAGCGGTTACAGTTCAGAGCAACAGAAATGGAGCAGTGAGGTGCGGGTTCGATCCCAACTACATTCGACAGTTCAGATATTATTATTCTATAATCAAAAGAGTGATGTGCATATATCTTATTCTATACGCGTGTATATGCACAGTAACAGCGTTTTAGTCTGGACGGTTACGTCACCATTACAGAGGACATATGTAGACCCTAATCGGAACTCATTGTCTCATGGGCACCCAAGACATTACTTATTAATTTCATAAATATTTACCTAAGATTTAGATATATCCCGTTTCCGGTCTAAAGTGCGGCCTTTATTGCAGCATATTATCTACACAAAGAAAAATATCACATTCACTCGTATCTAAATCATAATTTGAACAATTTATCTCCATCATATCTACATACTACACTAAATTTTAGCCAATTTTCTGCAGAAATAAGCTGATTCTTGCTTTACAAACATTTATAATTTTATGAATGTTTGATCAGTAACTGAATTATTTGATCACATCAAATTGTCGGCATCATCCATCAAGTCTATAACGGGAATCTTGCATATTATACTCAGTTTGGCCTAATAAACATAAAAATTAGGTCTCTTATAAACAAAATTATATATTTTACTCAGCATGCATATATACGGACAATAAATGCGTGACATGAGGCTTCGAGTGAGTTACTTGACCGCCGCCGTTACTATGTCGGACGCCGGTATATTTTAGGTTAGCATTAAATTAAATCTAATTCATGAATTATCTTGGGATCATAATTTGATTTCCACAGGATAATGTTACAATTTCTTAGATGCGCTGTGGTCTCTAATCTTATGTGTGTTCATAATAATAATCATGCATGGTTGAAAAACAGCTTTGTTTATAACCGTATAAAGTTTGTGCTCTGAATCGTTTTCTACAACGGAAAAAAACTCTCTAAAAAATGTTTGCACCGCAAACTCAATAAAATTTACCTAGAGGCACTCCAAGTTCCATATTCAAAGTTTTAGATTATCTCTTCATCCACCGAGTTGCGACGTGTGAACGGCCTGTTATTTCATAATATTACTAGTTATTATTTTTATAAACATTCAAGATTTGCGTCCATTTATTCTCTTCACATCACACGCAGTCTTCTTATTGATGAGATCGCAGCACGAACTTGCAGTAAAAAAACAGGTTTAGGTATGAATAAGCTTATTAACTATGCATTATGTATTTATACTTTGTACATATCATCCGATGTATTACTTTAAGTATGTTCATGAACTTTTCGAGCACTTACCCCACAATATATATCGTGTCCGTAGAAGATGTATGGAGCTTCCATGAACAAGAAGTGATTGAATAAGGAAGATAATTCAACCTGGAGCTGTAATTGCAAATTGATTAGGAATACATTTTCTTCCTATTTCTGAAGGGTATTCTAAACAGAAGTCTTCGTCTCAGAATGGTCTGTAATAATTTGTCTCATTTAATTTCCTAACGGATGTTCAATGAAAGTTGAACGTATGACTTCTAAGTTCGAAGGATTTTTGTTTTGACTTTTCGTGATAATTTGAAGGAAGAATTCATAACGTGATCATAGATTATATGTTCTTTGCCACTCCGGGATCGCCTTCTATGTATTTTATATAAGGCGTCAATATATGTTGGACCATTCAAACATTGGTGAAGTCGCGCCCACAGAACCGTAACAGCGCCTCATAACGAAGGGCAATCCACAGCACCCCAGTCTCATGGTTATTAACTGTTGCTATGAGTCAGAATTATAGAATGTTTTTATTTTAACCGTACAAAAAAGCGTGTTATGCTTTCGGCCGGTAATGATGAGTTATTTCTACAAATGTCAGTACATGAAAAATTTGATTTTGATATCAAGGGGTTTAATACCGCGGATTATATTTAACGTCAAACATGAAAAATACGCTGTTGTCTTTGCACAATCGCTGAAGAGATTGGAGTTTGCGTCAAATGTTTATCATTATGTACGATACTTGATTATTATCCCAAACACTTCAAATCCGAGTGGTTGCATGGGAAAAATAATTCATTTACCCCTAAATTACCTAATATTTTTTAAATGTTTGTTAAACAGCAAAATCGTGAAATTCTCATTGTTTGATCATTTCCAAGAATAAATACAAAATTCACGATGAATATTCACTTCTGAATGAATTGTTCTCGATTGAGTGACTCGGTATTGATTTGATGTTTGGTTTCTGGCAGTCTAACAGGAATTTTTGATCGTTCACAGAATTCGCCTTTATAACTGTTGCGCTCCTAAAGTGAATGACATATTTACATTTTGTAGCCAAGTGGGCTCATAGAAAAATTGAGAAAAATAAGTGATGGATTGCAGTTAACGTTGAGGAAATATAGACGAAGGTATACCAATTCTGGAGTTTCGATTGTGCATACAGCACAATCGACAGCATTATATATGTATATTGTGCATACAGCACACAGCATACAGCACACAGCATACGTCATACAGCATACAGCATGTAGCATATAGCATGCAGCATACAGCCCACATGTTCCACAATATATTTATATGTTCACGTGATTCGTTAAAGTAATTACAATAAGGTTATGTCGTGCATTTACGTCTCATTGTTCAGAATATCTGTGGCTGTAATAATCGTAGCGTCTGATGATGTACAAAAACAGGTCGATATTAATGATGGATGAAACTTTAAACAATTCCGAATAGAAGGTCGTTAATCAACCATTCGCAGTTTGAATATTGTTGAGATATTGGAAACGAGGTCGGAAAATTCAATAATTAATTAATTTGAATTTATGAGGAACGCTGGTGTTATTGAAAATTATTATCAAAATTCGCGAAAGCCCACCTATTTTCATTTCATTTGAATTTATATGACTAGGATGGAAATCTCAAATATAATAGACATTCTCGTTGGTCAATAAAAGAAATGGTCGAAAATAGTGAAAAACGAAAAACTTGGAGCGTAAACTGAAGTAAATAAAATTCCCTAGGCTTGTGAATAGGAGAAGCGAAGATTTCGTTATTGATTAAAATGTATACATTGTTTTTAACATTCAATTGGGTGCAAATATCAAGAAAATATTATATAAAGAAATATTCGGCGAGTGTGATGAGCAGCAACTGGAGGCCAGTCTGCAGCTGGAGGCCAGTCTGCAGCTGGAGGCCAGTCTGTCATACAGCATCCCAGCATGTAGCATACAGCATACAGCATACAGCATGCAGCATACAGCATGCAGCATACAGCATGCAGCATACAGCATGCAGCATGTAGCATTTAGTATCAGAGGTGGGCAGTAGCGCGCTACATGTAGCTGCCGCTCCATTTTCAGTAGCGGTTGCGGCGCTACATTTAAGCAATTGTAGCGATAGCGGTAGCGCCCGCTACATCTTGAGCATGTAGCGGTAGCGGCCGCTACATTTCAAAGTAGCGCTGCCCAGCTCTGTCGACATTAATGATGTATGAAATTTTAAACAATTCTGAATAAAAGGTCGTTAATCAACCATTCGTAGTTTGAATATTGTTGAGATAATGGAAACGGGGACGGAAAATTCAATAATTAATTAATTTGAATTGATGAGGAACGCTGGTGTTATTGCAAATTATTATCAAAATTCGCGAAAGCCCACCTATTTTCATTTCATTTGAATTTATATGACTAGGCTGGGAATCTCAAATATAAAATTCATACTCGTAAATCAATAAAGAAAACGGTCAATGATGGTAAAAAACGAAAAACATGGAGCGTAAACTGAAGTAAATTATATTTCTTGGCGCGTGAATAGAGAAGCAAAGATTTTGTTATTGATTAAAATGTATACATTGTTTTTAACATTCAATTGGGTGCAAAGATCAAGAAAATATTATATAAAGAAATATTCGGCGAGNGAGCAGCAGCGCCTCATAAGAGTGATGTGCATATGAGCAGCAGCGCCTCATAAGAGTGATGTGCATATGAGCAGCAGCGCCTCATAAGAGTGATGTGCATATGAGCAGCAGCGCCTCATAAGAGTGATGTGCATATGAGCAGCAGCGCCTCATAAGAGTGATGTGCATATGAGCAGCAGCGCCTCATAAGAGGGGTGTCTGCGATCACAATAACAACGTTCAAGTCTTGACGAACTTCTTATCTACATTCAGGTATTCAGTCACCCGAACCCGTGTGAATATTTGCCTCGACGGCACGCAAAATTAGAAAGGATATATTCTTTTTTGACTATTAATTAATAGTTCATTCCGTTGCCGGTTTAAAGTGCTTGCTAGTTTGCAGTACATTATCAACACATGAATAAAATCACACTTTTCCGTATATAATTCGATGTTCAAGAACTTTATGCGATCAAAGTTTATCTACAACTTCATCCTATCTCTTATTTTATTGATAAAAATAATAATGTTATTCGTCTTTTGTCTTCTATAATTTTTAAAATATTTCATGGGTAACTAAATAATTTATCTCGACTAACCGACAATATCATCCATTTGGTCCATAGCGGGAGTCTTGCATATTATACTCAGTTTGGCCTCATGAACATGACACTCAAGTGTTCTGATGAACAAAATTTATATATTTTACTCAGCGTGACATGAGGCTTCACGTGAGTTACTTGACAGTTGACCGCCGCCGTTCCGATGTCGGACGTCGGTATATTTTAGGTTAGCACAAAATAAATTCTAACTCATTAATTATCTTGAGATCATCATTTGATTTCCATAAAACCAATTTTAAAATTTCTTATATGCGCTGTGGTTTCTCACCTTATGTGTGTTCATAGTAATGTGGCATGCAGCATGGTTGAATTACGGCCATTGCGTTCAACCGTATACAGATTGAGCTATAAACAGTTTTCTACAACGAATAACAACTGTCTCAAAAAAATGTTTGCACCGTAAACTCAACAAAATTGACCCACAGCCAATCCAAGTTTTAGATTATCTCTTTGGTCACCGAGTAGTGACGTGTGAACGGCCTGTTATTTCATATTTTTCACAGCTTCGCATTTTTATAAACATTCAAGATTTGCTTCCATTTATTCTCTTCACATCACATGCAGTCTTCTTATTGATGAGATCGTAGCACCAACTTGTAGTAAAGAAACAGGTACAGCTATGACTAAGCTTTATTTACTATGCATTATGTATGGATACTTTGTACATATCATTCAATGTATTACATTATGTGTGTATATGAACTATTCGAGCGCTTACCCCGCAATATATATAACGTGTCCGTAAATAAAAAAATTATGACGCTTCCGTGAACAGGAGGGGATCAAATTGGGCTTATATTTCAACCTGTATAAAATCAAATTGATTATAAATACACTTTCTTCCTATTTCTAAACGGGTTTCTAAACGGAGGTCTTTGTCTCAGTAAGGATTGTATTAATTTGTCTGTTATAATTTCGAAACGTATGTCCATTGAGGGTTTGAATATGGAACTTTTTAGTTTAAAGGATTTTTGTTTTGACATCTCGTGATAACTGGAATGACGAACTGAATACGGGATTATTGATTGTCTTTTCTTCGCCACGTCGGACGATCGCCTTCTTTGTCAACAATCAACTTCCTTTGCAAAAATGAAGTTGATTGTTGATGTTGTGGCATTCCATGCACTGAGCCTGAGCAACGTATTGTATGATGATATGATTGCTAAACATGGCCTAATGATTATCAGCTCATGACATTTGACCTCTGTTATAGGGCTCTTGTGAGGTAATAAAATATATGCTTGCCTTTACTCAATAAACGAAAAATGCACAGAAAATCCTGAGCTCAAGCAAAATCAAGTGACCAGTGAAGCTCTCGTGGGAATTGCATGAAAATTTGATTTCCAGGGATAAATACATTGATTATTACTCTATTATAAGTCAAGTATCTGCACGGTATTTTGTTTTTCGTAAGAAGGAGTGAAGTACTCTTTTGAAGTTAGATCATTTATATATAAAACATCGTTATATGTCTTGTAAATCTTTATCACTGGAAAACAGAGCCTACGCCTGAATTCTTCAAAGATTGTTTGTCTGGAGCCTCCCATGGGGCATTAAGAGGCAACTTCCATACATGGTATAATGGATACATTTTCTTTCAGCCTCTACACAAATGTGTATGTGGCCAGTTACTCGTTGTTTGCTATTGGCATATCAGTACGTTGACTTTCAAGTATGCAATGTTTCCTCCCGTAATGTTTGATGAGTCTGAGGATGGTCTCATGCTGATGATTCCTTTTTGATTTTTGCAATCTTTCAAGCCCCAATGTTACTTCAAGCCATTGTGAGGCAGGACTGGACGTGTGTTTACTTATTCCATCCTCTTTTATCCTTCCCATCAAACGCCAATTTGCTCTTTTTCCAGTCCTTCATACATCATATTTCACTCAAAACAGAAACATATAAAATCGGAGTTTTTGCATTGATTAAAATTTCCTCTAATAGAATACATTGAATAACTCCAAATAGATAACTTTGCATTTTAATTGTATTCTGTCGCTCATTCCTGCACAAATTGAACGTTTCTTCGATGCAATAATGATTCACTCTAAATGTTTTCTGCTTGATAATTTTCATTATAAAAACCTGCCTCAGCAGGCGTCAGCGAAGAAGCTTCCTCATGCGTCTGCCGCCAGCTGCGAGTTGCGGTCTGTTATTCGTTTCCTGGCCGCTAGGAAGAAATCGGCGAAAGGAAATTCACGAAGAACTTTGTCAAGTGTATGGAGAAGAGTGTATGAGCTCCGGGATTGTGGTGGTGGTGGTGGGTGGTGGTGGCGGGTTGTAGGTGCAGAGATGACCTCACTTCAGGCCAGCCGTTGCACCTGGACATGGCAGAGGTTGATGAAGTTTCTAGATTGTTTTCTTCACTTTATTTTATTTCTTCTGGTTCTTGTACAACATACATGTCCACCACTGACATGATTCTTCTCGCGTTTTGTTGATCTTCAGTTTCATAGGTTCTCCAGCCGCTTTGTACTTGTGAGATATGTGCCAACTGCTTTCATGATGTGGTGTTGTCTCCATTTTGGGTGGTCGCCTCCACCAAGCAGTATGCGAACTGTCAGGGTCTGTATCCCCATGCTCAGCAGGGTCTGTCTCAGTTGTTGGCGTGCTATATTGGCTGCACTCAAGCAGGTAGTGTTCGATAGTTTCTTCAACATTGCAAGCAGCACACAATGGTGAAGGAGACATGGAGAATCGGTGTAGATATGTACCCACGCCTACGTGTCCCATTCGCAGGCGTTTCAGTACAACCGAGAGGCGTCGAGATCGTGTGTGTAGCCATGGAACAGGAAGTAAGTCATCTCGCACTGTGGCGAGGTGTCGACCCTTCACAGAGTCTGCCACACTCTGTTGCCAATCAGCCTGCCATCTGGCAATGAGCCTCTTATGGAGTCGGTGTGCATGATCTGAGTATTCAACTGGATGTAGGGAGCTGTGGTCCAGATCGTGTCCCGACTTGGCTGCACGATCTGCCAACTCATTTCCTCGTATCCCAGCGTGCGCTTTCACCCACTGGAGAACCACTTGTCTATGAAGGTTTAGCTTTCTTAGCATCTCTCTTATACTTAAAGCAACCAAAGAGCACTTCTTGTAGAAGCCCCTTGCAGATTGTATTAGGAGCAATGCTGAGCGTGAATCTGAACATATGACCCAATTTGGGTTTGGATCCTCTTCAACTAAGATCAGTGAGTGGTAAATGGCATATAGCTCTGTAGTCAGGGTGCTGCTTGCCGGGTGGAGACGCCAAGTGACTGCTTTATTTTGTGATGGGATGTAAATACCGCAAGCGCTGGATTCCAGGTCTGGCAAGCGGGAGCCATCGCAGTAAATAGTATTAAAATCGGGATAATTCTCCCCTATTGTAGCATTGAATTGTAGTATAGCATCCACTCCTGAGGCTGAATCCATACTGGCTTTAATGTTGTTATCCATTGTTTCCCACGGAGGAACTGGGTCCACCACAGGCACAGGTACTCGGCGGAAGTGTTCACAAGAGCGAAGATTGCTGACAGCCATGCACAGAGCGGAGTTTGCTCTTGGCTGTGGGAGCTGCAATAGTGAAGCGGTCAGGTCATTTGCTGGTCGGTAGTGCAGTCTCAGGGCCAGTTGGGCTCCGAGGGTATACCGTCGGAAGGACAAGGCTGGTATATGGGCTTCAACTTGCAGAGATATGATTGGAGTTGTGCGTCGTGCCCCCAAGATTAGGCGCAGGCAGGCGTTCTGCAGTACATCCAGCTTAGTGAGCAGTGAACGTGAGGCAGACTGATACAAGATGGAGCCATAATCAAGTTTTGCTCTGATATAGGCGCAATAGAAAGTCCGCAAGAAGGATCTGGATGCGCCCCAGTTTGGAGATGCCATGTGCTTGAGGAGGTCAATCCTGCGGATAATGTCAGACCTCAAACCGTTGATGTGTGCTCCCCAATGTAGGCGAGGTGCATCAAGAATCATACCCAGTACTCTGTGTTGGGGTTTGTAGGTGATGAGCTCTCCATCATAGCGCATAATTTGGACCTGTTGTGATGGAGGGCGGCTTGGGGCGGTCGCGGGTACCCGCCTGGGATCTGCTCGCCACCTGCTGCACCAGCTGCTCCGGGGCACCTGCTGCGTCACGAGACACCACCTGCAAGTATATTACCAATGATAGAATACATGATAAACAGTAAATTATATACAGTATATATATATAGCTTATATTTATATAGGCACTACATTTATAGACGCTAAATCAATGATTGTGTAGAAATGCGTCACGCGACACCACCTGCAATAATATTATTATCAATGATAGATCAAATGATATACAGTAAATGATATACAGTATATATGTAAATTATATTTATATAGCCACTACAATTATAAACGCTATATCAATGAATGTGTAGAAATGAGTCACGAGACACCACCTGCAATAATATTACCATAAATGATAGATCACATGATATACAGTATACATGTAGCTTATATTTATATAGCCACTAAATTTATACACGCTAAATCAATGAATGTGTAGGAATGCGTCATGAGACACCACATGCAATTATAATATTATCAATGATTAAACAAATGATATACAGTATATATGTAGCTTATATATATTTAGCCACTAAATCAATGAATGTGTAGGAATGCGTCATGCGATGCCCTGCAATTATACTATCATCAATAACAGAATAAATGATATACAGTATATATGTAGCTTATATTTATATAGCCACTATATCAATGAATGTGTAGGAATGAGTCGCGCGATACCACCGGCAATGATGGTCAATATCATCATCTATTCATCGCATGATGTGTCGCTTTTATCTCCATAAAAAAGAACTAATTTCATGAATATTTGTTAAGTTTTATTATTGTAAAGGGATAAGAGACAACAGGGATGACGAGATTCAGCATAACGAAATACAAATTTGCTAGAATTATCAAGCCTATAATTTCAAAACTATTGACATTAATCGTCTCTTATTTTGTATTACTGCATGTAGGATAGAATGAAGCCGGCGCCTTTTACAGCCAAAAGTTAGACCGAAAAATTGATTCCAGCCACAAAAATTAAATCAGAATTGAAATTTCGAAAATTTTGCTTCCTGGTGGTGCAATGAACTTAAATGCTTCATTACCATGAGCAAACATCTGCTTGATATTTTATCAAACTATGATAGTTAGGAGAGGGTACGAGATATTGTGTCCATGGTATACGAGGGTAGGGGATGCCGGGGTGGCCTCACCAGGTGCAGGGTGTAAGGGTAGGAGGTGGCCTCACCAGGTGCAGGGTATGAGGGTAGGGGGTGCCCTCACCAGGTGCAGGGTGTGAGGGTAGGGGGTGGCCTCACCAGGTGCAGGGTGTGAGGGTAGGGGGTGGCCTCACCAGGTGCAGGGTGTGAGGGTAGGGGGTGGCCTCACCAGGTGCAGGGTGTGAGGGTAGGGGGTGGCCTCACCAGGTGCAGGGTGTGAGGGTAGGGGGTGGCCTCACCAGGTGCAGGGTGTGAGGGTAGGGGGTGGCCTCACCAGGTGCAGGGTGTGAGGGTAGGGGGTGGCCTCACCAGGTGCAGGGTGTGAGGGTAGGGGGTGGCCTCACCAGGTGCAGGGTGTGAGGGTAGGGGGTGGCCTCACCAGGTGCAGGGTGTGAGGGTAGGGGGTGGCCTCACCAGGTGCAGGGTGTGAGGGTAGGGGGTGGCCTCACCAGGTNCCCACCTTGTGCAGCATGACTCACCTTGTGCAGCATGACCCACCTTGTGCAGCATGACCCACCTTGTGCAGCATGACCCACCTTGTGCAGCATGACCCACCTTGTGCAGCATGACCCACCTTTGGCAGGAGGTTGTGCCGGATGAAGTACTCCTGCTCACTAATGAGCCTCTTGCTGACGACGTCACGCGCGTCCACGTGGCTCGTGAGCGCGCGTGTCATGCGCTCACGTGACTGGCGGTGCTCCAGCGCGTGGTGCACGTAGCTCACCACCTGTCACGTGACTTGTATTTATTAACCAATACAAATTATAATAAATTTCCCTACACGTATGCTACGATCACGTGGCCACGAGGCTTGTATTTATTAAACAATAACAATTAAAATCAATTTCCCTACACAAATGCTACGTGTTACTGTTTTGAAGCGTCCTAACTCTAATGGCATCGTCTTTCTTCGCGTTGTGCAGTAAATAAGCAAAGCAAAAAAACTTCACTTCGAAGCTTTCCAACAGTAACAGACAGTGGCAATTTTTGGCATAAATTCTCCAGTGGAAAACATGGAAATGACTTACACTCACACAATTGTATGAGTGCACAGAAAGCATTGCACGAGTATACAGAGAGCATTGTATGAGTGCACAGAGAGCATTGTATGAGTGTACAGAGAGCATTGTACGAGTGTACAGAGAGCATTGCATGAGTGTACAGAGAGCATTGCACGAGTATACAGAGAGCATTGTATGAGTGCACAGAGAGCATTGCACGAGTATACAGAGAGCATTGTATGAGTGCACAGAGAGCATTGTATGAGTGTACAGAGAGCATTGTATGAGTGTACAGAGAGCATTGTGAGTGTACAAAGAGTGTATGAGTGTACAAAGAGTGTACGAGTGTACAAAGAGTGTACGAGTGTACAAAGAGTGTACGAGTGTACACACCATAGGCCCACTGAAGGCGTCCTGCACGGAGGCTGGGGACCAGAGGGGCGTGGCCCCACACGCCAGCTCCTGGGCCCAGGCCTGCAGGCCCTGCCAGCTGACCTGCCCCGCGCTACCGCTGTGACGCAGCCGTGCGATCTGCGCATGTTCATGATATAATAATATATAAATTATATCGTTATTACAATATAATAACAGGCACATTATATCATTATTACAATATAATAATATACATTATATCGTTATTACAATATAATAATATACACATTATATCGGTATTATTACTTTTAAAATGCGATAATTGTCTACGCTCTTTTATTGGAAAGATGCCTTCTTTTCGTTCATATTGCGTAGTAAGACGCAATTTCCACCTTAATTTTCAGTGAAAAAAACGCATTTTCCCGGGCTGGTCGCACCTTGTCGACGTTAGGCTGAGGTACGTCGGGCAGCAGGGAGCTCTTGGCGATAACGTCCCCGGAGACGTCGGCGACCTTCTGCCTGACGTGCTTAGCGACGTCCTGACGGGCGAAGCACGACGTCAGCAGCTCTGCGTCGCCCAACCCAGCGCCCTCGAGAAGCTCCTGATAACAAACGCTGTTATTTTATCATTGTCAATTAAAATATCGCTCATTAAAAGCAACTGCCCAGAAATAATGAGACTTGATGCTCATTATTTCTTGATATGAACTCTCCTGATGGCTCTTGTTGACTCCTAATAGGAATGGGAGATCTGATAAGAGAATATCAAATGAAATTCTGCCAACCTAAACCTATTGTATAGTAATGAAATCTTATATACTTATATATCTTATATATTATTAATCTTATATATTATATAAATCTTATAGTTTGTATAGTAATGAAATCTTATATACTTGGCATACAAAAGATGGTTCCTCCTAACTCCAATTAAAATGTATGAACATGTGGAGTTAAGAAAAGATGTAAAATTAAATGAAAGTGAAAAGCGACACTAAAAACAAGAATAGAACACTCAGAAATAAGAGTGAGACTTTGCCTAAGTATCAATTCACTTTCTGCCCATGTTTGGGTTATAAGAGTATTTCCATAAGAAGACAAATAACTCACTGAGGAAATTTGTTCAAGTTTGGCTTGTCGCATCTCCTCGGTGACCGACGTGGTCAAGTCCATGTAGGGACACTTGGACGTGTAGGAGGACAGACAGCGACCCAAGAACTCCACGACTATCAGCTTCAGCAGGAGGCCAGGGTCCTCCATGTCCTTAAGTTGATCTTTTACCAAACTGATCAGGAAAACTGGCTTTATGATCGACTCACACTTGAGGACGCTGCCCTCTTGTTCCTCCGACTCTGTCATGAGTGCCAACGAAGGATTCTTCTGCAGAGCAGAGACGTAGTTGACGATGGTGGGGCGGTCCATGTAGACCTTGGCGGTCTCTTCAATGTCGCTGAGTCTTTTGACGATGAATTCAGGGCGGCTGGCGGCAGGGTAGTCTTGTATGGTCTTGAACCACACGCACGCAAGAGCCGCAAGGTGGCAGGAGTGATCGACAATGAGGGCGTTCTTCAGGATACAGAAGGTTGCACCTACTGCGAAAACGTTGGTCCTGATGAGTTTCTTCAGCGCCTTGCAGTGTTGCTTGGGTACAATAGGAACAATGGCGTTGCATACAGACCCAGGGTTGTCCTGCTGTAACCTGATCTCCTTGTCATTCGTGCTGTCAGCTCCGGCAGTCAAGGCAGATTCTATGACTCGTTGAGACAATATCTCGAACGGACTTACACAAATATTCTTTACATGCAACGTCCAGGGATTGATCTGGGCCGAGTCTTTGACCGGCGCGTAGATTGGGATGCCAGTGAACGTCATCGTCATCAAGAATATCATTTTATTCAGCTGCAGGACATCCAGAAAATCCGGGTCTTTGAGATCGCCGATGAAAGAGCCCATCAATACTCTACAACAGTCGTCAGCTTCAGGCTCAGGCAGAGCTTCGATCTCGTCTTTCAGTGAGAGATAAATCTCCTTGAAGGCAAGAATATCATCGGTCCACTCAGACTCTCCATGGCCTTTGATCTTAAGAAGCCTGTCGTCATAACGACTCTGAACGGTAGACTTGAAGATGGCCTCAGCCAACTCAATCTCATTCTGGAACTTAGATTCCAAAGAAACAATGCCCCGACTTTGGTTCATCAGAGTCGCGAATTCTAGCTTCAAATGTTTGATATTCTTGCGCGCTATTCGGTCTTTTATGTTGGAGCTTGCAACATCATCACAATCTTTCATTTGTAGGATAAAGCAATTCTCCATCATCTCGAAGAAGCCAATGGGAACACCTTGTTTATTCCTATGGCGCTGCATGATCACAGAAACCCATTGCTTGTACAGTTTATCTACCAGAAACCTGGCATCAGCAAGACGTATACCTTCTTCTACAGGAATACTTGATCCATCCTCAGCAGTTATTACCAGGCTGGACTTGAGTTGCTCTGGCTCCATTTCATAGTACAGAAACTCACCACATCGAGCGTTGGTTTTAGTTTCTGGTATCAAAGGCACTATTTTACCAGGGATGGAAACGTTCAGTTTCAACATGCCTTTAGTTACTTCTTCTCCTATTTTGACCATTTCTGCTAGCGTTCCTTCATGGTCCAAGAGCCTATTCCAAAAGAGAGTAGGACAGCTGGCAGAACCATTGTGCAGTTTTGACCTGATGTCAATGCTGTACTGAACTGGAAAGCTATCACCGACCCCCAACAAATAAAATTCAATGGTTTTGCCTTGGGGTATATGCAAGTCATCAATTCCAATTGCAGCTGAGTCTTCACAGCTGCCTCCATCAGTTATCCAGAAAATTCGACAGTTAATCTCCTTGCGCTGGTGAACTTTTTCATGGATGGTTTTCAGTGCTTCACCCAAATCCTCTGTCCCAGAGCAGTCAAAATCACCATCCTCCAAATTAGTTTCGCTTCTGCGGAACTTTACATCATCGCCAAAGGTGTAGATGTCGGTACTACCTGAGATGATAAGATTAAAGTTTTTTATCAATCTACAGATTCTCATGAGCGTTTGAATTTCTTCAGCACAATTTTAATGAATGCAACAAAGTTAGAAATAATTCAATCAAAACTTGAGCTAAGCTAGTGTTTCCATGAATGTCATTATGAGTATTGAAATAAACTTGACTCATACACACATTCACTCTAGTTTAAATAAGGGCAGTATTCAAACTTTCTGATGCATTGTGGAAGTGAATAAAATTTACACACATTTAATATACTGCTCAGGTTTACAACTAGATAGTTCAGTTGAGAAAATAAGTTTACATGGAAAAATATTAAACAAAACATGTAAATTTGTTCACCAAATACTTATTTATTCACAACAAAATTTCATCATGAGCCAACCAACCATTAAGGAGGGGAGCAACTTCTCTGTTCCAGTTTTCTTTAATGTGTGGCCACACTTCGCACATGGAGCCGGATACGTCAAACATGCCAATGTTATAATAGTCGCCACTCTGGCCAAAAGACGTCATTGTTGACGGGATGCTCAGTATGCTGTGGTTGACGTTTTGTGTCACCATCAGACGGTAGATCTCAGGTCTTGCCATCTAAGAAATAAAAGGGGGAAAATGTAGATGACAAGAGGGGATATAGTGCAAAACAACAACTGTTTGTGAAGTGTTTAGGAGGATAAAAATTACATTGAAGGCTAAAACACAAATTTTTGTCAAAATTCTAATAGCTAAATCTTTCTTTTAAAAATATTATAGAAATTTATAATTTAAATAAGAAATAAAATCACATAATAAGATGCACACAAGAAAACTTTTTTGTTTGCAAAAAGATTATAAATTTATATATAGATGGTTTTTTATTTCAGAAATCAGGTAACAGAACAAATGTACCAAAGATATTTTACTGAAAAGCATTAATATCATTACCATTAAAGTTAAATTCAACTATAAAATTATTTGTCAGAATCATTTTCTGGAGCTCTCATTCCATCAGAATAAATTATTCCATAATGATTGGTTGTTGATCAAAATATATACCTATTTATTTAAGAAAGTGTGGTTCTTTATACTCTTCTTTTTTAATACAATTATGTTGGATAAATATTGAAGATCTCTGACTGTATATTCTTCATATTGGGTCAGGAATCAAGATACATCTAAAGATTGTGAATTATTTTTCTTTTTAACATCATTACATAAAGTTTTACATCGATATAATAAACATTAGATGAATAAAGTATGCTGGCAGTATTCATATGGGTGACATGATATATAAATAATAGAATGTAATTAGCTTGATAATGATTTTGAACATTATAAAATATTACATTTCGAAACTTTTCTATCAATAAACAGGATCATACAAACCTTGACTGATGTTTTATGCAGATCTCTGATTTTCTCTCAAATTATTTAGATATATGAAGAAACAAATTTATGTTATTGGTGCAAAATTAAAGAAACATTTTGATCTTTCTGAAAATTGTATAAGAAGAGGAAAATTCAACTTGTGAAACCAAATAAAGTTGCAAGCTCTTGATGAAAAATTCTTAAAATTACCTATATATTTATATATATATAAATAGATTCTATAAAATATGCAATGAAGAGTTGAAAACTATGTCCCTCATATCAAGATAATAAAATTCCTATTTATCACTGAAATATCATGGCCCCAAAATGACATGATTTTGACAATTTTAGAAATTTGTCACTCAATTGAGCACTTTTATTAACAATTAGATACAAGATAATTCATATAGCAGGAATCTGGTAGCTCCAAAAATGGAGTAAACTCCATAAGCCCTGTGACTATTTAAAAAGTTGTCCAAGTTGTTTTTTAGATGGGTTATTAATCAAGAGAAACTTTAAATGAAGATAGCCATTAGCAAATGGCCCATTGCATTCATAAAAAGATGGTTAGAGATAGAGATAAATTCTGCTACCTGCAGTATCATACATAAAAAATTGATTTAAATCTTGGGTAAATAAGGTAATTAAAAATGAACTGATTCTAAAAAATCTTTGGTTTGCCACTATGCTTTGATAAGACATCAGTGAAGTGAGTGAACTGCTGACAGCCTAACAGAAACAATTAAGTATAAAAACAAACATTTGATGTTCCATTGGGTTGCCTGCCAAAGACCACCACTGCCCTTGGATGTAATGGACCATCATGATTCCTGCGTTCCGGAACGTAGCCTTCAACACCTCAAACCGTCCATATCTAGGCTGTGGGTCGAACCAGCCCTCGGTCAAACGGCCACTTGTCGAAGGACGATAAATTTTGGAACAGAACTATGCTATCTGAAACCTAACCTCAGATGTGGTGAACATAGAATTACGTAATTTAACAATGCCCGGAAGTCACATTCGATCCGCGGCCTGGTGGTGCACGGCAGGTGGTGGTCAAGGCCAGAAGAGGTAAAAGCCAAGTGGTGCACTTCTGATTGATGTAGGTCTGGACTCTGGAGAGATCCAAGGCATTCCATTCAGGGCTTATTGGTGCACAAAATTGGTGGTGCACAGCTGCGCTCCAGTTCCATTCAGTTTTGGCAAACTAACGGCAGAGATTTTGGCTCATTGGCTGTGGCTGAGTGAATCATTTTCTAATTATAACTCAATCAACAAGATTTGACATTGGACAATGTCTGCCATTAAATTTTCAATTAGGTAAGAAAATTACTTCAACTCCTATATATAAAGTATATAGATTACAATAAAACATAACATTCAACTTTCAAGTCACTTATATTATTCTTTTCTTGGCATTTGACATAAAATTTTATAAAATGATGCAGCCATGCAGTTAAAGCTTTTATTAACTAAGAACCTTAAAAGTACCTATATATATATGTCATTTTTTGTCAATTACAGAGAATCTAGAAACAGGGACAGGTTGCAGTTGCACTTGCACCGCCAGGGGCAGGAGGTAGGAATTGGCAGCAAATCTGCCTCAGATTGCTCATTCTCATCACTCATGTTACTGGTTTTGGTAATAGTCTTTGCCTCATTGCTACATGCTACTCAAGTACTCATGCATGGTGACGAACTGACAATGTAGGCTACTAACATTTTACGTTCAACTGTTTGTACTACTATATACTACACTGACTACAGTGCTCCTCTACTCACTACTGACTACTGAGTCTACTCTACTGTAGGCTGTACGAAAAACTAACAGTAAGACAGTGAGTAAGTCAGTAACTGAGTAACCGCCACTGCCAGCCTGACTTCAAAACAGCAAAAGTAGTTATGCAGGATCATCGGCATTGCAAAGATGGCATCGGATGACATAAGTTCCTGGACTTTCCAACCTTTCAGGTCCTGCTTTCCAATATGCTATGTGTACTGGTTAATTTAATATCCCTCTAGAATTCCACACTGCAGTACTGTTGTACTGTACGGAAAACTAACAGTAACCGACAGTCTGACTTCAAAACAGCAAAAATAGTTATGCAAGATCATCGGCATTGCAAAGATGGCATCGGATGACACAGAATGACAGAAATCCAGATGAAGCTCATGAAGGCTTTTAGTTTTAGCGTTTCTGCTACCGTGAGTGCTACGTACTACGTGTACGTAAACGTAGTAGCGGTAGTACCCTACATTCATAAATTCAAATTGGTTTCAATCAAGTGCCTAAATACTCCTAAATCTGATCATTTTTTAGAGGGCTACTAACATGCGACCACTTCTATCATGACGCCTGACGGCCTTACATTTGCATTTTGCAAACGCAACACCCAAATGACCCAATCTCTCTCTGAATAATCGATTAGGCTATTTGTCGCTTTTATTTGCTAGTGCACACGGGCGGTCTGGCGTTTCCAGCAAACCCTTGCCATCCGCCCTTGATGAAATTTCGAAATTTAATTCGTAAGCTTTGAATTAGTAAGATTTACGCAGTATCTATTTTGATAATGTCTTATTGTTGGGAGTATCTCTCACATTTCTCAATGAAATTTCAAAGGCTGACTAATTAATTCGCATCAAAAGTAGATCAAGGATTACCTCAGTTGACGTGGCATTTCTAAGAAACCAACCTCTACACAATGAAGACGTAAAATTTGTAAAAAAAGACGTAAAACCTGACTCCTTAATAACAACTACGCTGAGCAGCTCATGCACCAGAAGCAGCGACCACTCCATTTCTAGCCGACACATTTTGTGCAACTTCAAACCAAGTTCAAATAAATCAGTAAAGGAAAAATCTTGCCGAACTGTAACATGAACATTACTCGAGGATTCCGACGGACAGGCCCGTGAAGACGGTGAAGTTAGGAGTTAAGTTGCGTAGGTTTTTTAGTCCGACGAAATTTTTCAGTTTATTAGGGATAAATGTCGCGTGTTTTTTTCCAATTTTGACATTTATTGGCTTACTTTAATGATAAGAACGAGTACCGACAGAAACTCTCGGTCGGTACTCTGTATTGATTCTCTCTCTAACAGAGAGAGAATCAAGTAAGAATTACCGTATGTTTTAACTGAGCTATCTTTATGAAAACATGAACCATTTTGGCTTGTTCGAACCGTCTTCTGGAAGCTTGTACACGATGAGAGCAGTCCGTGTTTAGGGGCTGCACAATAAGTAATGTTACGAGTTCCTAGCTGCCTCAGCCAATCGTTGATGCCTTTTGGAGCTAAACCCACCAATCATAGACGAGAAATCGGGCATTATATCTGTGCGTGCACTTAGGCCTATGCATGCACTTAGGCCTGTGCTTGCACTTAGGCCTAAGTGCACGCACAGGCCATTACGTGTGTTCTACCTAGGCCACTACGTGTACTTAGGCCGCTACGTGTACTTAGGCCAGCGTTCGACCAGGTCGTATGGATCCGAACTTCACATTAATCTCATGCCAACGTCGCCACGGAAACACCAAACACGACTGGTGCTACGAATAACTGATCGACCGTCTGCTATGATCACTGGTTCCCAGTTGGCGGTTATTAAAAATAGTTCAATTTTTCGAGAGATAAGCCTTTGTAAATTAAATACATTCCTTTCATCGATCTAATAGGTCTATTTTGAAATGGGTAACACGGTGAAAATTTTAGGTAGCACTGACCTAGAACAACAGAAATTCTTTCTTCCGTACCTCGGATACACCGACTATACCGCCATTGTTAAGCAAGGCGACAGCGCAACTATGTCGCCGTCCTTACATAGGCAGCTTTTTCTAAAGAATATATTCGAAAAGAATTTCCTAGCATCATTTTAAAAGCACGCGAGGGTTATTTATAAAACTTAAAGATAGCAAATATATTTTCGATCAGTATTGTTTGAATTGTAGAGCGGCGAATTAGGTGGTAGTTAGAGTGACTCGTCAAACCATGAAACCAAATGATTAGATTCTAGATTAAAATTCTTGTCAGAAAAAGTAACTCCATTTAGTACAAGGTGCGCATTAGAAGTACCACGAATGGTGACTTGAGTTAGCGCCTGTTACAGCACACAACTCACAATTTACTATGAATCGTGAGTTACCCATACTTGATACCTATACTATAAATAATGTCCTATATTCCAATCAGCAATCAAGCCGTAAATTAAGCTAGACGTGTATGAGTATGATAGCCGTGGATGATAATGCTATCGATTGGATGTGTCATGTGTGTAGACCGACAGTAAATATTCTTTACTAAAACATAAATTAAAAGAAATTTGGAATAGAAAAATGAGCCGAAATGAAATAAATCAATAATGAAGATAACTGGAAAGGAAGATCTAAAACAAATCATAGATTCCACTGCTAGCGCTAGAACAGAAGTTGAAGACATTTCCTTCAAGTCTAAATAATGACACTGGTGTATTGATAAAAAAAAACACAGTTCATCAAATGCATCCAAACTCGTGCCCGTTTTGTTGTACATTAGAAAGAATAACAAACCAGGCTCCTTCCGGAGGTAATTCCAATGAAACTATTATTATATTACAAAGTAACGGCTCAATTTTCTAACTAATAAGTGTAGATGATTTGAATAACGCTGTAAACGCATTATGCGTTAATTTCAAATTTTACTACAAATGGATACCTACCTCGCAAAATTTATGAATAAAGCTATCTTGCAATCCTCGATAGCTTCCAACACACGAACCCATACTTTACGGAGGCGCGTGCCACACTGGACTGACATGCGCGAGCACGCCGCATGTAAAATAACTCCAAATTATTACACCATGTGTGTTTGTGTGTGGATTGCACCACTGCTGTATAAATTATTCCAGCGTCTGGTCCACAAAATGCATCAGTCACCAGTTTATGTTGCACCACTTGCAATGCATCTTAGTGCATGAAACTGAACTTTCTTTGTGCCATCAGACTATGAGTTAGTAAAATGTGTGGCTGTTATCTGTGGATTTACCTTGATGAAAGGAGATAACAGTGATCACGAACGTTCCGCGCACAAGCCTATATATATAGTGGCCAAGTGAGCCTTATTCCGGTCAATTTATTGGTTTGGACGAAATTAGTGCCAATGATAAGGCGAGCAGCAAAACGAGAGTTTTATTATTAATCGTTGATTGTTATCGAAATAGAAAAACGAAGATCTTGACATCCCAGCTTTTGAATAAAAAATGAGCTTCTCATGGGTCAACCTTATACTAGTTCAACCACAGTTGTACATACGTTGCGAGCAATGGCGGACAGCAAAAGATAGAAACCGCGCTATTGTGCAAAATCAGCAAGCCAAGACAGACAAATTAAGAATCTTCTACTCGCGGCCCAAAGCCAGTTTTGTTTTTGACCAAGCCACTGGACGGGGTTTGGCCAGCCGTGCTTGTGAGCAGATCAGATTGTCTCCCCGTGTACAAGCAACTTTAAGGTGCTTGTACACGGGGATAGTGCAGACGGCTAGTAAATCTGGCAAGTGTCAGCCGCTTGGTGACTATCCGGCAAGTTTTTGATGAGCGAGTGCAAGAGTGCGTTCTCAAGACAGAAGAATCCGGATGAGGCCGATCTAATCATGGTTGAAATAATACTGTATTATTTCAACCATGGATCTAATGTTACCTGCGGTTAGGCCAGATGAGGTTTTTAAAAATTTTCGTGATCTTCATATGTTCATTTTTTTTCAAGCGTTCCTGAAATTTACATGATAATCAGACTTTTACAGCGCTGACCTACACATCGAATCCACCATTTGCACTCAGTAGTGTACAGTCGGAGGAAGCAATTGCCAGCAATGATGATATTTTAAGACGATACAACTTGATCTGCTCGGTGTTGTTTCATACTAACTTACAAGACTTGAGGTACGAAATTTTTAGTTCGACTGTAGCTTAACCAAATAAATGGAGTATGAAGAAGCTAATTATATTTTCTTCCTTACAATCGCACAAGCTGCTGACGTGGGAGAAGGGTTGTAGTAGTTTGGAGCATTTGCACAAAGGATACTGTACTTCAGCCGTTTCTTCTCCGCAAGTTGGCCAGTTTTCAGATAATCCAATTGAGTTTTCCATACGAGTACCGGAATTGGCAAATAAAGCTCGAATTTTACTATTGCTGGGAACTACACGTCAACAAATTCGTGCCGACAAATTCCACTAGACAAGATGAAGCCTTATACGAATCAGAAATCATCACTCCGCCTATTGCCTGTACAGATGCAAGCGACTGTACTTCCTAGCGTAATTTATTCGTCATTGTTGCAGGGGCGGCAGACGTATCAAGTTGTGGGTTAAGCTTATAAGTATTACATGTATTGCGGACAAAGATTGCGGTTAAAACAGCTTATATTTAATACTATTCGCCGGAAGTCATTATTAATGAAAACTGCAACTGAAGCAATTAATTTAAGAGATTTGAAGGTTATCGAGTTTGATAGTCTCCATACAGATAACATTCTATATACTATCCAGCATGCGTTCACAGCCTTCTGGCAGACCAAGGAACGGCCGACAAAGGCACGGCCGTGGTTTACGCTCGGAAAATGAAAGAGCCTTTTTTTACTCACGTACTTTGCTGTTAGCCGGCAACGCTGACCTGAAATTTGCAAGTAACAGCAAGAGACAGCCTTATGTTAGCACCTCCACACTGCCGGGGGTGGGGGGGATGGACCCTGTAACTCCTTAAAAGATGCGAGGATCCTTCACCCTGCCCGGAGGGATGAACCCGGTGACCCCTTTAAGGATACGGGGATCCTTCACCCTGCCCGAGGGTGGGATGGACCCTGTAACTCCTTCAAGGATACGTAGGTCCTTCACCCCTACCCGGGGGTGGGATGGGCCCTGTAACCTTTTCAAGGATACGTAGGTCCTTCACCCTGCCCGATGGAAAGACCCGGTGCCCCCTAAATAAGGTAATTCACCATACACGGACAGGAAAGATATGGTATCACCCCATATAAAGAGCAGTAGTTCTTCAACTGAAAACAAATAATACCCATATGGTAATTTAATCTTTAGGAGGGGGTAATGAATTGTTCAATTTAGCCATGAATATTTATGTTATAATCATTAGTGAAAGAATAACCTATTAATTGTGGGCCACAAGGTGGCAACCATTGATGTGTCGCAGAATTGACCCATTGAAAGTTAAGGAGACATCCAACATCCGCATCAACGTACATCAGAAATTATATACGTACGAAAATGTCTTCCAAAAGAAGAAATGTTAAAAACTTTAATAAGAAAACGTTTTAGCGAGTTCGATGGAAGGATCACTTCCATCCCGCACAGAATAAAATCTGAAAAGATGATCTGACAGAATATTCCGATTTTCAATATTTTTTTTTTTTTTGAATGTTAAAATTTGAATTTTTTTTATATTATTGATGAGCTAAAACGGCTATTGACGTTATTATAAAACTCTTTGCAACGCTAAGACCAAACCCCCCACTACTAGCCGCTAAACCTACTGAACGTATAGTCATACTATCCATCTCAATTAAATCGAAATTAAAAACTAACATTGTAAAAAATACGGAGATACCATGTAACCTAGGTCCTAGGCTACCATGAACCTACTTTCTCCCTGATCAGAAGTAGAACCTCTACCAGATATTCACCTCTACTACAATAATTGTAAACTACAACTCAGTGAACCTAGAGAGATACTAGTCAACTGTTACTATCTCAACTACAACTTAGTTAACCTAGGGAGATACTAGTCAACTACCACTATCTCAACTACAACTCAGTGAACTTAGGGAGATACTAGTCAACTACCACTATATCAACAACAACTCAGTGAACCTAGAGAGATACTAGTCAACTACCACTATATCAACAACAACTCAGTGAACCTAGAGAGATACTAGTCAACTACCACTATCTCAACTACAACTCACTGAACCTAGGGAGATAATTGTCAACTACCACTATCTCAACTACAACTCACTGAACCTAGGGAGATACTAGTCAACTACCACTATCTTAACTACAACTCACTGAACCTAGGGAGATACTAGTCAACTACCACTATCTTAACTACAACTCACTGAACCTAGGGAGATAATTGTCAACTACCACTATCTCAACTACAACTCAGTAAACGTAGTCAACTTAACTACCTTAACCCTACCTCAAACTCCTGAAACTTGTAAAAATACTATAACATAACTAGCATAAGGTTAGACAAAAGTAGAGACTAGGTTATATACACTATANGTCAGACTGCGGTAAAGGTGAGTCAGACTGCGGTAAAGGTGAGTCAGACTGCGGTAAAGGTGAGTCAGACTGCGGTAAAGGTGAGTCAGACTGCGGTAAAGGTGAGTCAGACTGCGGTAAAGGTGAATCAGACTGCGGTAAAGGTGAATCAGACTGCGGTAAAGGTGAGTCAGTCATCCCTCAGCATCAAGGTTCGAGGTAAGATGAACCTTAAGGTTAGGCTTAAGGCTTGAGGTAATCTTAGCCTTAAGAATAGGATTAAGCCAGAACTTAGAAATAGGGTTAACCGTTAACCTAAAGTTAAGTTTAGTCTTACCGTCAATATAGGACTAAGGCTAGATCTAAAGGCGAGGTTAAGTGTACTGCTACTTAGTCCAACCTTAAGGGTAGGATTAAGGCTACTATGTACAACCTTAAGGTCTAGGCTAAGTGTAGGATTGAGGCTACTATGTACAATCTTAATTAAGGTCTAGGCTAAGTGTAGGGTTAAGGCTACTATGTACAACCTTAAAAGTTAGGCTAAGTGTAGGGTTAAGGCTACTATGTACAACCTTAAAGACTATGCTAAGTGTAGGGGTAAGGCTACTATGTACAACTTTAAGAGTAGGGCTAAGTGTAGGATTAAGGCTACTATTTACAACCTTATTACTAATGCCGCCATCATTTCACCATAGAGCGCCATAGTGTAGTGCGGGGACGCTGTGTTGCACTGCGTTGTGTGTTGCGGTGGTGCAGTGTGTTGCAGAGGGTTGTTGTAGTGTAGTGTAGTAACGTGTGATGTGGTGATGCATTCGCAATCAAGCCATACTAATAATATCAATTCTTAAGTATAATTATTCGTGTAACATGAGGAGAATAAGAAGTAAAGAAATGAACAATCTGGAAGAAAAAATTGTGAAATATTTCATGTATTAGTTCTAATTGCCCAGGCTATAATGTGATGAATATGTAACAAGAAACACACGCTCGACACATCACAGCGCCCCGCCTACACGAGGCTTGTTATAAACTTATACAATATCAACAAACTAACCATTTAACAAGTTAAATCAAATTATAGATAACTAGAAACGAATCACTTCTATGAATTAGAATCTACTGATTCTAATGAATCAGTTTCTAGTTCTAACTATGAATCTGTTCTACCAGCTGGGTTCAGAAGTGGGTTAACTCTACGTACGGTATTCTTATCACACGCATACCAGTGATCACTTCACTTGCAAATAACCATACGGGGTAAGCTAAAAGTACCATACAGCTACGCTGAAATTAAGCTGAAAGGTACGTTTAGGGTTCATTGAAGTACACTTAGGGTGTGTTAGAAGTAAACTAAGATCACGTTAAAATTACCCTAGAGTACGTTAAGAGTAATTTAAAAATAAACTAAGGATACACTAGAACAACTATGTACAGCCTTAATACGATTTCCGAGTCTTGATGTGGCGGGTGCGTCGTTTTCTGTACGACATCCCGGTATTTCCTTACTTTATTTACCCTTATATATAACTTACCTTAACATAAACCTCTCTATACATATAACTTACCATAACCTAACCCTCCATATAAATATAAGTTACCCTAACCTTGTCGTTTTCTGTACGACATCCCGGTATTTCCTTACTTTATTTACCCTTATATATAACTTACCTTAACATAAACCTCTCTATACATATAACTTACCCTAACCTTACTCTCTCTATACATATAACTTACCATAACCTAACCCTCCATATAAATATAAGTTACCCTAACCTAACCCTCCCTATACATATAACTTACCTTAAAATGACAATAACTAAACATATAACTTACCCTAAACTGAACCTAACTCTACATATAAGTGATATAACTTATCTAAATTGATCCTTAATCTACATATGACTTACCCAAACTGAACCTCCCTATCCATATCACTTACCCTAAACTAACCCTGCCTATACATATAACTTACCCTAACCTAACCCTCCCTATACATATAACTTACCCTAACCTAACCCTCCCTATACATATAACTTACCCTAACCTAACCATCTCTAAACATATATCTTACCTTAACTTAACCCTCCCTATAAATATAATTTACCCAAAACGGAATCTCCCTATACAAATAACTTACCCTAACCTAAGCCTCACTTTACATATAACTTACCCTAAACAACACCTAATAACGCTTGTAACTACCACTTCCAACAAACTACATTCACCTCTAGATTACACAATTCTTCATAATTAGGCAGCTAATTAACTAACTGAAAGCAAATTTAATGTATAACACGAAATGTGTAACGTTTGCTACAACAAGTTTGGTGATTTCAGTTACTGAAAAGAAAATAGTTATCCGAGTTAATTAATGATTCAATACTTAATTGGAGTTAGTTAAACCACAAGTGAACGAATTACAAATTTCTGCATACATAATCATAACACGTCTAATTCCTGCATATATAATCATAACAAGTCAAATTCCTGCATCATAATCAGTGTCAAATGTTCTACTAGTCGGATGAGTAAAATAGAAAAAACAAAAATACAAAATCGTATAAAGCCTGGGTAAAACAGAATGAAACGAGACGTAAATTATCAGGATTAGCTTTTTCTAAGTTGGAATTAATCTGGATGTACGTAGGAATAGCATTACGAGGCCTACACCTGCTCGGTCGGCTCACCCAACGTCGCGAGCCCCTCACCCAAAATTTAGGTAACGTCCGTGCTTCTGTTCAGTAGTCGTCACACTCGGCTTAGAGTTGTTCCAAGTGTACTCGGCCAACCGATCGAACTTTTTTTCCGGCTTTATCCTGAGAGTATGACGAAGGTTGGTGTGGCCGAGTCATGCCGAGCTTGCAGGCTGCCTGGAGGCTGCACTGCAAGTTCGGCTGAGACGAACATTAGCGGCTGATTTACGTGTTCCCCGAGTCCTGGGCGGTGCCTGAAGCAGAGTCGGGCTCGCATGCATATTGTTAGGGTAGTTAGTCTGGCAGCGAAGGGTCAGTGCCAGCTTGCCCTTCATCGCCAGGGTCCTCATCAGTGCCTGGTGTAAGGGTTGGAAGTCTGCAGGAGGGAGGGTGAGCAGGACGATGACGTGAGGAGCAGCGACAGCAGACGTGGGCCCCATGACGACGAAGGTTCACTTCACTAGCAGGACGTGTGGAACGATTACAGTCGCAAGAAGGCCGAGGACAGTCACAGGAAGTCCCAGGACAGTGGCAAGAAGACCTAGGGCATTTACAAGAAGGCCCAATACAGTCGCATGAAAGTCCAGGACAGTCGCAATGCTGAGGACATTCGCCAAATGAAGGACAAATTCCGTTGTCTAAACACTGCGCTTGACTGTGCAGTTGCCGGCAGAGGTGGCAGCACCCTGGCATCAGATGGCACCGATGGCACTGGCAACAATTGGTACGTTGGTCTAGCTGTGGCAGGTGAATTCTTGGCAGCGAATCCGCGATAACACCAAGGACGGCGCCCTGAGAGGAGGAGAGGTCATCTGGTAGGTCCTCAGGCAACACAAACTCCTCCGGCATATCATGCTGGTCCCCATCAGATGATTGGGAAGGCCCCTCAGTCACTCTGGAGTGGAAAGGTCTCTCTGTCACTCTAGAGTGGGATGGAACACCCCTCAACGAGTGAGAGGGATGACAATGTTGTTGGGGAGCAGCCCAAGGGCACTGGTTCATCGGTAGCCCCACGGGAGGGGAAGGACAGGCGTCCCCGTGGAGGTCACCAGTGAAGCGACTACTGACGGTCGGGGGAGGAGGTCTAACGGGTGGGGATCGGGGTTGACGTGTCCCCGACCTCCCCATCCACAGGGGGCGGCGACCAGGCTCATCGTACCCCATGCCTCCCACTGATGCACCTGCAGCCTCTGCATGGTGGGTCACCCTCAGGGGTGGGGCGTCAGTGGGGGGATCTGTGAGGTATGGGGGAGGATGTCGACTGTGGTGCGGGATTTGATGCACAGGATGTGCACTGTGATGGGTAGCTTGGGGTACATCAAGATCATCTATTTGATGTACATAAGGAGGAATGCCATGAACATCAAGACGTGAAACCTGCGCACCAACATGAGGAGTTTGATATTCATGTTGCCTATGATGCAAAGGCGGGGACATGTGATGTTCATCTACACGTGGAAGATGTGCATCGTGATGACCCACATCCTCCTCGCGGCCATCAAGCCTGCTAGCAGAGATGCCAGCGATACCCTTCATAGGAGCATCACTGAGATCCCGTTTGATCTTGCGTCGCTTGGAAGGATCCCTGATCCTGTACTGCAGCATGCGCGTGAAGTCCACCACGAAGACAAGTCCTACGACCAGCACCTGGCACGTCGTCGCCTCAGACTGGTACGCGTCCTCGATCTCCTTGTTGGTGCGAGCGTCGTACTGCCACCAGCCTGCCACGGGCACGATATGTTAACATACAAGTAACAAATGCCCTGTTATCTTCTACTGCCACCAGCCTGCCACGGGCATGATATGTTAACATACAAGTAACAAATGTCCTGTTATCTCTTTTTCTACAAACCTGCTACGGGGGCAATGCAATAAAATAAAAGTATCATTAGTCTGAAAATTCGTGATATCGAGTAAATTTACTTGGCGTTTTCGTAGCATATAAAAAATTAATTTCTTCTCTCGATATCTTTTAGAGTACAATAATTCCCGTATCCGCATTGAAACATCACGACGTAGATATAATAACTATAACTACTATATTCAACTCCATATCCTACACATTCCACATGCATAGTTCATTGGGAAGCTTTCTTATTGAAGGAATCTGATGGTAGTTGTTTATGTAACGCAACCTTGACACATTAAGAAAAATTACAAATACACGGCATAAAGAAGCCATCAGCGTCACCTCACTCACCATTGCGGCCCTCATAAAACCACTGGTAATTCAATTCACGGTTGTCAGTGGGGGCGGTCAGCAACTCAGTGGGGGCATTGGGCGACACTTTTAATGGGTACACACGCAGTAAAGGCTTGGTGCGGGTGTGTCAGTGACTAGTCGGGTTTGTACAAGATTGTACAAGCACTATCGAGTAATCAAACTGAAGATGAAGAAAACATGTGACTTAATCATTTTTTGCAGGGGAAGGCGTTTCACAAGGAAACAAACATCATATAAAACCTAAAAAAAAAGAGCCACCTAGTCGAGCCACATGCCTTGCTCCAGACCACCTTCAGAACTAAGCATTTATTTGGAGATTAGCTTGCACAACTAGGGCAATTAGATAGAAAATACTAAACAAGTTCTACCCATAAATTGATGTATATAGCAAGAAGCTACAGACCACACTCAGAACTAAGCATTTGTTAGGAGAATAGCTTGCACAACTAAGGCAATTAGATACAAAACACTAAGCAAGTTCTACCCATAAATTGCCGTATAGCAAGACGAGGCTGACCTTGACACAGAGGAAGCAGAAGACGTGGTCGCAGGGCAAGCGCACAGGATGGACCATGGTCAGGAAGCAGACGGCGCAGCGCGAGTCCTCGTCGTCGCTGTCATGACAGGCGGTCGCCCCCAACACCACGTCGCCCCTCTGTCCTAGGGGACGCTTGTCCCCAGCCCCACCTGAATGGAGGATTTTGGGAATTTATTTTATTTTCATTAATTATCTGTTGCATATTTTCTTCTTCTGTTGCATAGGTATTTTCTTCCAATGTTAAATAAAATTATGTTCAAACATTAAATTTAGCTAAATTAATGTGGTGCATAATTTATTGGCCAGAGTTTGATTGTTAATGATATCATTTAACATTGTACTAGAAGCTTTCAGTTGTGTCCTTGGGACATTCAGCAAGTTTAAGTTGGAGCATTTAGCAAAATAAAACTGGTTGAAGCAGGATGAGAACACAGCAGACGAGAAGCAGGATGAGAACACAGCAGGCGAGGAAGACTTCAAACAAACCTTGTGTCGCAGCACAGGCCGGCTGACGTCCCTGCAGGTCTAGACCGGCCATGGCTGACACAAGTCCATCACTGCCGTGCATGGCTTCACTCCCGGGATGAGTTCCTGAAACTTAATATATTCTTAAATTTGCAATAGAATTACAAGAATATTTGATTGCCAATTAAAAAATTTTCCAATTTCAGTGGCACTTCCTGGAATTTTCCATGAAGGAGTTACAATGAGGGTTCTTCCAATGGATCAAGAAATGTAACATTATAATGGGGGTAAGTAAATTAAATTTCCAATTTGGGCCTTGATTTCCTCCATTCTATTCCTATCATTCATGATAATTATAAGCAAGGTGAGCTATTTTCTATAAGTGACTTTACAATTAGTAAATATGAGATATTTTTTAATCTACTTTGAATTGTAATATAGGTACAGGGTGTTTCAGAATTAAGTAACCCTTTTAATTTGTTAATAAATAAAAAACTAAGAACGTTATGAAGTTGAAACTTGTTTTATTTGGAAGAAGAACATTTTTATGGTAATATTGTATCCTAGTTTTTAAATATAATATCTTTTAAATGCCCACCACAATTGTTTTGACAAAATAGGGCTCTTCTCTTCATTGCTTTCATAACCTTCATTAGTGTTTCTGACAAGAGTGCAAATTTTTGATATCCGCAAATTTTCGATAAAGATATTTAAATGGGTTTTTTGAAGGATCCTTGTTTTGAAATGGATCCTGTAATCACGTTGAACTTCTGTTATTGACATCGTTATTGACTTCATTCATGATAATTATAAGCAAGGTGTGCTACTTTCTATAAATGATTTTACAACTAGTAAATATGAAATATTTGTAAATTTACTTTGAATTGTAATAGGTATACATTGGTAGTGTAGGTATATATATATATATGCACTGGTGTAGTTAGGCAGAAGCTTTTCTTTTATGCAAGTTTGATTGAAGACCAGAGCATGCTTTTTATTTACAATCTTCTTGTTCGTTTTTTCAATGAGTCGAACAAGAAGATTGTTAATAAAAAGCATGCTCTGGTCTTCAATCAAATATATATATACATATACTATACACTTAAAGATAAATATGCAATGAAGATCAGCTCAGTTTATCCAAAACTTTGAAAAAGATAAGAAGATATGAAGAATCATGAGCATGGTCAAGATTTTTATTTTTATCCTGCAAAGTCTGGAGTGTCCACATGACTAACATTGGATCAATCAATGTCCACATAACATTGAGGTGTTCTAGACTCCATTTTGCATTTATAAGAATTTGGTCTACAATGAACTACCGTATCAGTCTAAAATTTACCATAGGGCAAATATTTGATATGACCCTGTGTTTTATGCAGGTTAACCACATGCCTAAAATTTGAACTATCTCATCTGCAGAGACTGCCCCCACATCTGTTATTTAAAAATATTTTTATCTTCAATGAAGCAGGTTAACCACATGCCTAAAATCTTAACTACCTACCCCACCTGCAGACACTGCCCACATCTATTATTTAAAAATATTTTATCTTTAATGGAATATCAGTTAAATTTGAAGCAATAGAATGTTTAGTTCATTTGGTACTTGAGTATCACATGAATGAACATCAATGACCAAACTACTGTAGCTCACCTGAGACCACACCTCCTTGGCTGCTCTCAAGAGCAGCCTGTGTCGGCTCCTCTTCCGAAGCCATGACACAGAAGCCTTAGCCACAGACCCCCATGATACGATCCTGCCCAAATAGTATGACTGTTATTGAAGGCAGCATTAACAATATAATATGACAATGTAGTGATGTCACCTTTGAATATTAGTGCATGTTTGTCATATATATATTGCACCTTTTGGCCAACTTGCAATTGAAATTGGGTAGAAAGCAATGCCATCATGGTTACTAAAGAAAATATGAATGTTATTATTGATGAAGGCAGCATAGAAAGTTGCATTTGATGAAGGCAGTAGTTAGTGTTGCTATTAATGACACACCTTAAACTGTAAAGCAAGAAGCCAGTCATAACATAGTTATGCCAAATTCAGTGAATAAAGATGCAGAGGTACAAATCAATGGATGATGGTAGAATGGCAGTTACCATCAGGTTTCTCCATAGATTGCATTTATGATTGATATGGTTGATGTTGAATGATAGATACAAATTTTAGACTATGCAGCAAGTACCCATTACCTGCTAACGTGGAAAACATTAGGGCCAGAACTAGGGCTCTTCTGCCATTTTATGAACTGCTACATTCTTGCTAGATGAATTATTTCATATCTAGCTGTTAACCCTTTACGCCCTGGCGTGACGAATTCGTCACACAGAAAAAAACTTCGGTTTTCCAACAATTTCACGTTTTCTGTCATTTTTTCGAAAAATTCACAGGAATAAAGAAAGTCTTAGATTTATATTTTACATATGTGTACCAAGTTTCAAAGTTATCTGTCGGTAAGAAACCGAAATAAAATTTCCAATTTCCAATGGCAATGTCCAATTTCTTATGGAAATTCTATTTTGGTTAATTACTGACAAATAACTTTGAAACTTGGTACACATATGTGAAAGATAAATCTAAGACTTTTTTTGTTCGTGTGAATTTTTCCAAAAAATTGAAAGAAAACGTGAAATTCTTAGAAAACTGACAAAAAGGGGGTACTGTAGAAATCTATCACCCCCTATCATTTTTGAGCTATAACATCGAGACGCATATCATTCAATGCGTAAGGACCATATCTATCGATTGGTCCTTGCTGTTTTTCAAAATTCTAATTTTTGTGGGTGGGGTGGGCATTTTTTGAAAAAAATTGGTTTCTCCCCCCACTTTTGAATTTCCCCTTCCCTTTTTTCAAAATATTTTCAAAACTATAACGAAAATGAAAAAATGCTTCTACCAATCTCTAGATCTTTTATTTGCAAATCGAACGGTATATTACTTATTGCTGTAGCTTAAAAACTCTGGGAGGAGATAGATTTGCAGTGACAATAAGTGTGAATGTTCAGTAGGGCGCAACAAAGTCCCGAGCCCCTCAAAATAGGCATTCAAGGTGACATAGATGCAAGACTAGACATTACTGGAGCCGAAATTCAGTCAAGGATGGTGGGAACAACTGCATGAGCACCATCCCACACGACAGCAGCCGGGTAACTAAAGAGCAGCGTCTTCAGGTTGTCTATTTATGTGCCCGACCAGTAATTTTCGCCCATATTAAATGTTAAAGAACTCCCCCACCCCTAACCCTTTCACGAACAGTCGTCAAGGCATAAATCAACGTACAGAGACGATTTTGGTACCTACCATTGGATAGGTCAGAATGTCAGCTTTGAAGTGAGACTTAAAACCGAAAAAGTGAATTTTACGATTTTCATCCCAGAAATTCAGGGCGTAAAGGGTTAACCAATATGCATGATCCTATCAGCTTAAATTAGGTTGCAAAATTCCTAATAATGTTGTATTGGCAATCAAATATGTATAGTTATAGTATAGTATCTTTGGTTTTAGAGAATAGGCCTGTCAGCTATTCTTGTACTTTTCATGACTAGTTCACTGGTCTAAAAAACTGGCCCTTTCATGCAGTAACTTCATGTTTGTTGGTGACTTTTCTCTTAACTGACACCAATTTGGAATATCAAAAATCAAGCAGATGTTTCCTAAAATCTTATTTAAAACCAATTCTTTCATAGTGATTTTTAAAAATTGTAGGTGAAAGTAGGCAGTTTTTATTTTTGTTCATTAAAGAAATTGAAAAACATTGAAGACATACGGTAAAGGCCATAGGAATGCTTCAAATAGGCAAAATTTACAGGCATTTTTGTCTGATTCAATCAGATTCATGGGTAGCTTTTGCCCCTAAGTGGAAAAAACGTGACATCAGATGGATTAGTACGCCTGTTACTAATGAATTCTGCAGAGGGCCTAGGCTGCGAAAAATTGGCACTAATTCCGCAGGATGCACAAATTGATAATGAATTCAACTCGAATTCCACAGCGCAATCAGAAAAGTTAAATCCGTGCAACGTTCAAAGCCAAGAAAATAAGGAAGCCAGGCGTGCGATCAAACAGTAGCTACTGAACCAGGAGCAATGTTCATGTTCCTTGAGCCACTCGAGTGACTCGACCATTGTATTGCTTGAGAAGCAAATATGATGTGAACGTGATGTGTGAATACTGCCCTTCGGCTCACCAACACCAAGTATGAGAGTAATGAGACAACTAAGCAAGTCAGTAACCTTGCAGTTGACATCCTGATTGGCTAATGTGTGGGTGTGCAGTGTACTCTAATACTATTGTGGGGTTGCCTTCATGATATACCTAACACAACTTTGAATTGTTCGAGCACCATAACCAATGGTGAGTTGAACTGGTTTTCATTCCTTTGCAACTAAATAATGTATGTTTGATATAATGTATTTTTCTATAGTAAATAGGAGCAGGAAGTCAGGAACTTTGGTGAGGCTCTCAAGTCAGACATTGAACATTACTCATTACTGCACTGTCATGAGTAAATTTTTGAACATTGCTCCATAAAAACCAAGGACTAATCCATTGTTTTCATTATAAATTTCTTAGTTTTTCAGTATTCAGCGCAGTGTAATAGATCTCAATTTTCTTGCATTAACCACAAGAAACGCAAATGTTTGCTTGTATACAAACGATCTCTTAAAACGTTGAATGAGATTTCCCAATCAATCTACTGTACTGTCAATGCCACTAA
>NW_025947252.1:0-470 GCF_000764305.2 Hyalella azteca | reverse complement strand
TACATATACTAACGTTCAAAACTTCGTCGAGATTTGAATTTTTACGTTAAGGATAGAAGCACAATTTGTATCAAACGCGGATAAGCATTGCGGTAGAACAGCTACTCTAACACAAAGAGAGCAGCACACTGCGTCATTTACATATATACTTTGTGATTGCTTACGTCTTACTTTTACTTACTTTAAGTTCAAAACTTCATCGAGATATTAATTTATGTGTTAAAAGTAGAAACACAAATAGTATCAAACTCGATAGGCATTGCGGTAAAACAGCTATTGACAGAGCACACTGCCCACACTGACTGACTTTTGCCCACACTGCGTCACTGTTGCGTTTTAATTGCGGGACTTTGCAGTTGTCAGACAACATCGTTGTAGTTCAGGGGCCATACTTTCAAAATTCGCTAAGTGAACGTAAGTACTTACGCTCTATTTTCTTGTCTATGATTGGTGGATTTTGCTTGAAAGGC
>NW_025947251.1:0-1353 GCF_000764305.2 Hyalella azteca | reverse complement strand
GTTGTGTGTGTTGGGCCGTTGTGTGTGTTGGGCCGTTGTGTGTGTTGGGCCGTTGTGTGTGATATTTTATTGTATCAGTTATGTCACTGTGTGAGTTACGCCATTGAGAGAGTTATACCATTGATTGAGTTATGCCATTGGGTGTGTTGTTGATATGTTGTGCCATTTAGTGAGTTATAATGTTGAATTTGTTTTGCGTTTGTTCTGCCATTGAGTTTGTTTTGCCATTTAGTGTGTTTAGGGTTTTTTTATGTTGATATGACATTTAGTGAGGTATTTCATTGAGTTATGCCATTGATTGAAAATGACATTGAGTGTGTTGTTAATATGTGATGCCATTTAGCGAATTATTGCATTGGGGTGTTATTTGTAATCAATGCCATTTAGTGTGTTATGGGTGCATTATATTGTTATGACATTTAGTGACTTATCCCATTGAGTGTGTTATTGATATGCTATGCCATTTAGTGTGTTATTATGTTGCGTTTGTTATACCATGGGGTTTGTTCTGCCATCGGTGGAGTTATGAGTGTGTTATGTTACGAGTTTGTTTTGGCATCGAATTCCATTTGAGCATGTTAGTAATGTATTTTGTAATCATTTTATCCTATTACACTGACTATTAATTTTTTTCGTGTGCAAACAATTTCGTTGTTATTTAAATAAAAATTTACTTATTTGCGAGTATCTAATTAGTTGGGAACTCCATGCGAACAAGAATTTGTAAGGAACTCCAATATGTACTTGTATTATTGCCTAAACAACATTTGTTTATTCATTCTTTCTAAAATTGTGAGCTATTTTCACACCATATAAACTACTTCTAGAAGATGTGATTTTTTTTGTTAGTTTATTTGTTTCTAACCTCACCACAGCCTTGTCTGCCACGATCGGGGTAATTTGGGTCTTGAATAGCTCCTTGTATATTCATCTCACTTTCTTAATATACTGTACATGCTGCTAATATTGTCTCAATATGTATTATGCAAGTAATATAATAACAATTAGTTCATTCTACAGGTGCAACTCCCTTACTTACCAAAATATACTTAACACTTTACGTTTGGTTAATTTTCATCTCAAGTTACTTTTTAGCCTTTTTATCCACGGAGAAGTTTAATTTTATTTATGACGGTTCAAAACTTGTCAGCTATGAGTTTTTGAAGAAAGAAATGCCACCAAATTTACTTTATTTTCACAGAAACCGTTTTGAGACCTACATCAACTTAAAGATTTGAATTTTTTTTTAAAGGCCTCCCACACTCACCATTCCAACAAAAAAGGAATTGATTTTATTAATTAAAAACAGGGAATGGTTTCATGTCAATGATCAGGGCCCCGACCTTAACGCCT
>NW_025947250.1:0-511 GCF_000764305.2 Hyalella azteca | reverse complement strand
TGATCACCCTGGCGTTGCGCTGGGGCGAGCGTTGGCGCAGGCAAGTTCACCCGCGGCTGGCTTCCAGACTGCGGCGATTTCTGACTGGGAAGTGCGTACCAGCAGCAGATCCAAAGGTATCATGGGCGGAGTACAGCTAAACACATGTCGTAACTAATATTATCGATAATTACTGATGCTTTCTGTGTAATGTAATACAACGTATATACATTGATGTATAATGTGCTTCAATCTATATACATAATATATTGATGCATATTATGCAAAAGGTGTGAATATGAGTTTTGTTTTTATGCCAGTAAATAATAGCATATTTAATTATTCGATTTGTCTTGCGATTTTGAACCTTTATACGTACATCGTTAGTGTACTGCAACTATTAAGCTCAGTTGCTATTCTAATTCTTAATGTCTATTCAATCAAGACTTTAATTCAGCATGTCGAATTTTAAAGATTCCTTTATCTTTCATAACCTTTATTTAAGATTACGAACACCGACTGATTGTTTCTT
>NW_025947249.1:0-358 GCF_000764305.2 Hyalella azteca | reverse complement strand
CATCCACGAATTCGCCACGATAATCGAGCGTAAAGTCGTTGATTTGAGTAGGGCGGTTGTAATAGAGCAAAACATTCTCCTTATTGTCTTTTTCTGTTTTGAATATTTTCTCATTGGCCAAATTTACCGAAATTACTTTTTCGTAAGCCGAAGAATACATGATACCCACCAACATCAAGGCTACGCCAATATGGGTGATGGCTCCTCCTGCCACTTTGAAATTCCCTTTGATAATTTCGAGTAAAATGCTGGCATTGGCTGTAATGGAGAATATTCCAGCCGTAAGCAAAACAATGTACTGCCACTTGTCTACGCCTGTTAGGGTTATCGAAATGGCCGAAATCAAGAGTGTAATAAT
>NW_025947248.1:0-425 GCF_000764305.2 Hyalella azteca | reverse complement strand
TTACTTGTAAGCTGGAATTTGGAATAGCCGCTGCTGCTCTGTTACGAAGTTAAAAGAGAACGTGATTTGATTTGAGAACTCTGGGTCGTATGTTATAATGGTGGACCAGATTTTACGCGCTTGTTGATGGAGGACATTATTTATGGTGGAAATGACGCATTGTTCGTTAATGTATGTATGTGTTAGTATAATGGATTTTTTGCACATTAAATATCGATGATTTTGATTGTGCGTATAGAGAAATTGAGGAGCATATGAGAGATGATCTAAAAAATATAACTCAGTACTCACTGCAGTGAGTGACAGAGAGCGCATTTTCTCGTCGACGAAACCGTGAAGTCACGGACGGACAGAGAGACAGGCGGACATGGCGAGCACAATAGTGCCTTTTTTCCCATAAATGAGAAAATGCGCTAAAAATGCGA
>NW_025947247.1:0-400 GCF_000764305.2 Hyalella azteca | reverse complement strand
GGCGAGTCCGCAAAAGTGTCGATTCAGTTATTATACGCCTGTGCCCAACCGTCGTCGGTTTGTGTTACAGTTGAGTTCATCGGCTGAAGTTCATAGGTTAAAATGAGTTCATCGGCTGAAGATTCATCAGAATCGTTTAATCATTTATAATAATGTTAAATGTGGACAGTACAACAGCGAGCTACAAGTGTCCAATTTTCCTCTTAGTGTGAGAGTTGTTACTCATTTTAGCATGAGTAGATGAGTCAAGGATGAATTTCAAATGAATTCTCAAAAGATTTCTCAAACGCATAAGTGAATAAGTGATTGATTCACGTTATTTCATCACTCCGCACTCTCTGGGTTGAATATTTTCTGAGATATAAGCTTTGAAGTAGTTAAACCGTAAGAGGTCGTTTTG
>NW_025947246.1:0-262 GCF_000764305.2 Hyalella azteca | reverse complement strand
TAGTAATAATCTAGCATATTAATAATAAACTAGTATAATAGTAATAATCTAGCATATTAATAATAATCTAGTATAATAGTAATAATCTAGCATATTAATAATAATCTAGTATGATAATAATAATATATTATATTAATAATCTAGCATATTATTAAAAATATAGTGTAATAAAAATAATCTAGTATATTAATGATAATCTTTTATATAATTTATAATCTAACATATTTTCAAGACACTATAGCAAACTCAAATAATTGAAGTG
>NW_025947245.1:0-414 GCF_000764305.2 Hyalella azteca | reverse complement strand
TAAAATCGAAGTGTTAACTTTATACCTAAGTGAATCGAAGCGTTAACTTTCTACCTAAGTGATCGAAGCGTTAACTTTCTACCTAAGTGATCGAAGTTTTAACTTTCATCCTAAGTGATCAAAGTGTTAACTTTCAACATAAGTGATCGAAGTATTAATTTTCTACCTAAGAGAATCGAAGTGTTAACTTTCTTTCCCAAGTGGTCGAAGCGATATCTTTCTATATAAGTAATCGAAACGTTCACTTTCTGCCTAAGTGATCGAGGTGTTAACTTTCTACCTCAGTGATCAAAGTGTAATCTTTCTACCTTACTTCCTCCAAGATTGAGGAAATAGGCAATCTACGTGCAGCACCAACACACACTCGATCGCGGTGTTTTCGTCGCGGTCTAAAAGGCTCGTCAAAAGTCGATC
>NW_025947244.1:0-992 GCF_000764305.2 Hyalella azteca | reverse complement strand
TTAACAACAAACAAACAAACAAACAAACAAATAAACAAACAAACAAACAAACGCGAAGCTAAGCTAAGAAAAACGTGTTAAAAACGTTTTAAAAATCGAATAAAAAATTGATCTCGTACTGATCATCTGATTATACAAGAATGTCATCTAATATGAATTAACTCGGAAAAAATTTGTGCATAAATGGATAATTGCTAAAGCAGATCATTGTGAAAAAACAAGTAAATTTTCAAATTTTTTCGTCGAATGCTTGTTTTAGCTATGTCATATTTTACAGAATATTAAAGTCATAGATTCTAACATATAAACAAAACTCGTATTCCAATTAAAAATTTACAGAGAGAGCGACACAGATTTTCATCGTATTGACCACCAAGGCGACCTCTTTGCATGAAAGCGATGTCTTAGGGGTCGTGCATATCATAACAGCGCCGGGACGTCAAAATGCAAGCAATTGTCTGCATGCATGCAATAATTTCCCACAGTAAATGAGAGGAAAGCCTCAGGCGCGCAGGCAAAAGAGAATGTCAAGTTATCGATCGGAAATATTGTTATTGTTCAGTGCCTGGAAGCAACGAACCGATGTCACTTTGATCGGAGAACGATTGAGACCCAAGGCCTTAAGGTTCTCCCACGGGACTATAAAGTTCGCGAATTAAACGAAAAAAATATAACTCAGTACTCACTGCAGTGAGTGACAGAGAGCGCATTTTCTCGCCGACGAAAACTTGAGGTCACGGACGGACAGACAGACGGACGAACAGACAAACAGACGGACATGGCGAGCACAATAGTGCATTTTTTCCATAAATAAGATAATGCGCTAATAAGCGAAATCGATCATTGCTTGCGCTGAATTTTGGATGATGTTCAATGTCATTTCAATGATATTAACTTTGATGAAAGGGTTTTTGGGAATAAGAAGCGAAGGTACCAACCATCGAGGCCGAGCGACTGAAGTACGTTTTTCCGATGGGGGCCCAAATAAAAAT
>NW_025947243.1:1933-4068 GCF_000764305.2 Hyalella azteca | reverse complement strand
ATGATAGGAAATAATCAGTGAATAAGTCGATGATAAGAAATAATCAGTGAATCTAAGTCGATGATAGGAAATAATCAGTGAATAAGTCGATGATAGGAAATAATCAGTGAATCTAAGTCGATGATAAGAAATAACCAGCGAATCTAAGTCGATGATAAGAAATAATCAATGAATCTAAGTCGATTATAAGAAATAATCAGTGAATCTAAGTCGATGATAGGAAATAATCAGTGAATCTAAGTCGATGATAAGAAATACGTAATCAGTGAACCAAAGATGATAGCATGCGGTACTGGGAGAACGTCAGCAACCCGCACAGGGAGTTTAGAATGCTGCCCAGTGCCCAGACTTCAGGACCTGCTGCCCTAGACCAACATGTCAAGTTAACTGTAGACTAAGGCAATATCCGGTCGCTATAAATTCAGGTATGATGAATAATTAGTGAATTTATGTCGAAAATGAGAAATGATTCAGTGAAACTTAGGTGATAATAAAATACAAATTAAATATAAGGTGAAATAATCAGTGAATATCTTGTAATGAGAAATAAAAATTTAATCTGAGGTCAAGAAATGTATCGCTATTCTTTGAGGGTGGTGGACGATGGAATAGGATTTAATATTGTTCAAGTGGTGGCTGCGATATATTTCCTCAAATCTTAGGCAATACTGAACCTGTTAGTGTTGATCCAGATCTAAATAAACGCTAATCGAGGATCGGTTAATTCAAGTTCGAAAATCTGCGCAAGGATATATTTTTAGCGCATTTTCTCATTTATGGAAAAAATGCACTATAGTGCTCGCCATGTCCGTCCGTCCGTCTGTCTGTCTGTCTGTCTGTCCGTCTGTCCGTCCGTCTGTCCATGACCTCAAGTTCTCGTCGACCAGAAAATGTGCTCTCTGTCACTCACTGCAGTGAGTACTGAGTTATATTTTTTGTTATTGACGTGATCTGATCCACTGCCAAAGCATCTGAACAACACTATATAAGATCCTACATTGAATTTGATGCTTGAACATGATTTATAGGGCAAAGACCTCGAACAATAAAAATTCAAAATATATGCGAATTGGAGCTTTTTCTCAATCACTGTCAAATTTAAAGCAGAGAAATTTTTGTTTTTAATTATCATCAGCATGCTGCTTGTACCAAGACCACCTTGTAAATCTTGAAGATCATTTTGTGTTTGGGCACCCCACGCTTGGCCCCCGACCTCACCCCCATGGGGATGCACACACCCATGATCCACATGAACCTGTACAAAGCAAGACCTTAAGCCTTATTCTCAGCCTTAATAAGCCTTATTTTAATGGATCAGAAACGGATAAATCAAAATATCGTGAACCGCAATGGAACTGTTCCATTGGAACTTTGCAGTTGTTACTATCCCAATTTTACGAAGATTTAAAAAATTGTTTATCGCTGAAAGAAAACACCGCAAAACTGTTTAATGGTATTATCAGATGGACCTAAATATATCGAGGCAAGGACCTAAAAGTTTTAATATGTTTCGCTCGCCAGCTGCGGACTGGGGCTTGAATAAATACCAGGGGAAGACGAGGTCCGCCAGCAGCAGCCCGTCCCACGTCGCGTGGTCGAAGAACCAATAATGACCGCCCCCATAGTTGACGAAGATCATGAGCACGATACTGAGCCTGGGGGAGGAATATGAGAACGATACTGAGCCTGGGGGAGGAATATGAGTATGATACTGAGCCTGGGAGGAATATGAGTACGATACTGAGCCTGGGGGAGGAATATGAGTATGATACTGAGCCTGGGGGAGGAATACGAGTACGATACTGAGACTGGGGGGAGGAATATGAGTACGATACTGAGCCTGGGGGAGGAATATGAGTATGATACTGAGCCTGGGAGGGAGGAAAATGAGTATGATACTGAGCCTGGGGGGAGGAACATGAGTACGATACTGAGCCTGGGGGAGGAATATGAGTACGATACTGAGCCTGGGGGGAGGAATATGAGTCATGATACTGAGCCTGGGGGGAGGAATATGAGTATGATACTGAGATTGGGAGGGAGGAATATGAGTACGATACTGAGCCTGGGGGGAGGAATATGAGTCATGATACTGAGCCTGGGGGGAGGAATATGAGTATGATACTGAGCCTGGG
>NW_025947243.1:0-1431 GCF_000764305.2 Hyalella azteca | reverse complement strand
TAAGTTCATCAGCCAATCATTGATGGCCTTTCAAGCCATACTTTCAAAAAAAGTTAAGAGATCGTAAGTTCATCAGCCAATCATTGATGGCCTTTCAAGCCATACTTTCAAAAAAAGTTAAGAGATCGTAAGTTCATCAGCCAATCATTGACGGCCTTTCAAGCCATACTTTTAAAAAAAGTTAAGAGATCGTAAGTTCATCAGCCAATCATTGATGGCCTTTCAAGCAAAATCCACCAATCAGAGACAAGAAAATGGAGCGTAAGTACTTACGTTCACTTAGCGAGTTTTGAAAGTATGGCCTTGGTCGTCCAAGAATTCTCCACATAACTGAACACTTGGTAAATACATCGTCACACAGCAGCCCCAGGCACGAAGTTAAATTAAATTATATTTATAAGCAGGTGTATGCACATAGTTAACATGAATGTTTCGACCGCCCATGTCGATATGGACTATTTCGAACTCCCTATTATGATCTTTTTTTTTCTTTGTAAGTGTCATATCTGAAATTATGTTGTGCTCATTTTTCGAATCGGTTGCTCTTAATAGATGGCCCACTTCAAGTGAGCATAAGATCTACCAGAAAAACAGAATTACAGATCAATATAGTTTTGAAATTTCAGTGAAAATAGTGTGCCATTTCCATCGTTCAGGTTTCTTCCTGCAATGATTATTAATATTTTAAAAAGTTATGTAAGGGCGTCCGGTAGCTTTAGGGATGTCACTGTAGTGCAAACAAGGTATTTTTAGCCCAGTTAATTTAAAATTGCCTGATCTAGTTCAAAATTTTGCTCTATATCCAATTGGGGTATTTATTAGTGGACCTATACTCCCTCCCAGTGGAGGTGCTGGAGACTACACCTCTGTCTTAAACGCTGGAAAAGGTTCCGTTGATTTGAGCACAGCGAGCATCCCCAAGAATATTTGTTATACGGTGCAAGTGCTTTGCCGTGTTTTAGTCCTTACCAGCGCGAAACTTGAAATTTGAATGAATTTAATATCGAAAATAATGAAAACCTAATTAGCGGAACGGAAAAAACTCTAAAATTAGCATTAAATAATTGTTACTACAATAGGATAATCACTGATTTATATATATCAATACTATTCCCTAACAAAGGTCAACAAGAAAGTGTCGTATGCCACGATGCCACGATGCAGGGTTAATGGTTAAATATTAATTGGTTAAAATGGTTATTATGGTTAAAAATTAATTCATGGTTAAAATATTAATTCAACCATGGCTACACTCACGGTCGAGTCGTCCATACGGTACGAGTCGTTCATACGGTACGAGTCGTTCATACGGTACGAGTCGTTCATACGGTACGAGTCGTTCATACGGTACGAGTCGTTCATACGAGTCGTTCATACGGTACGAGTCGTTCATACGGCAACACTCACGGTCGAGTCGTTCATACGGCAACA
>NW_025947242.1:0-595 GCF_000764305.2 Hyalella azteca | reverse complement strand
CTAGACGCTATCGTAACATACGAAATAAATTATGAGTGGGTGAACGCTCGTCCATGACAGCTGATATGAACGTGATAATATTGATCATTTTCATGAGCTGATACAAGGGTAGATATTACAGGGATGGAATGCTTCCTAGATAATATTAAACTCTTTTTAGCGCATTTTCTCATTTATGGAAAAAATGCACTATTGTGCCCGCCATGTCCGTCCGTCCGTCTGTCTGTCTGTCTATCTGTCTGTCCGTCTGTCCGTGACCTCAAGTTTTTGTCGACGATAAAATGCGCTCGCTGTCACTCACTGCAGTGGGTACTGAGTTATATTTTTTTGTTTGATCAATTTATATAAAAAGAAGCTGTACTCCAACGCTAATTAGAACTTGCTATTCTTCCTGGAATAATCCCGAAATTTTGGAGGATTTTTCCGCAATTAGATTTTTCTTACATATCAATAGCTTAATTATGAATTATTGCAATTTTCTCTCATTATCTATGACAAGGTACACTTGTATGCGTAGTTCATTCTGATATTGAAGTGAATAAAGTGTTGGGTGCCGCGAGCTTAGGCGTAAGAGTGCCTGCCTCCCCCCCCCCCC
>NW_025947241.1:0-329 GCF_000764305.2 Hyalella azteca | reverse complement strand
TTTTGGAGTCGCAAAATACTGATGAACTTAGCGCAAAGGTTATGAATATCGGTTATTTTAAAACTGGGATCAGAATGTGGATGAAGCTGGACACATACACATTCTTCTTCTCCTATATTTGTTTACTAAAGTGTGAGCATGTAATATAATAGGTAATATTAAATTCCCTTTTAGGAACAGGAAATACGTATAATATCAAAGTAGATATTGGAATTTTGAACTAATTCAAAAATGTTTGTCTGATTTCAGAATTGATTATTTAATTTAATTGGAATATTTGCAATTTAATAGAAGATAAATACGTGCCTGTCTGCTATCATGTACGGAAC
>NW_025947240.1:0-4509 GCF_000764305.2 Hyalella azteca | reverse complement strand
ATTAATCCTGTTATGTTTTATTGAACACAAGAAATGTTTGTGTATTTCTTTCACTCAAATTATTCAAGTTCACACAATATTCCTACGACCAAATAAGATGTGATAGAATTCGTTCACTGGGCGATTCATAAGAAGAATGCTTTGCGAAATAAATTCTTGACTAGAGACTTCTGGAATCAATAAATAGTTATTAGTTAATATATATAATATATTAATAAATCAATAAATAGTTAGGTTATTTGCTAATTATGTATTGAATGACGAAAGGAACCTCAGTAGACACAATTAATAACAGTTTAATCGAAGAGATGATGTGTTCCATTGACAAATTTCGGTATTTCATTGTTTGTTCTTTATTTAATTCCATATCATTAGTCTGCTTAATTCGCCAGTCCTTTGAAAATGGACCATTAATTAATCATTTAGAAATGCAACAATAAATAATCCCTTAGAAGTGGTCCATTAATTAAGCTTTTATAAATAAACTACTAATTAATCCTTTATAAATTGACCATTAATTAACCTTTAATAAATGGACCATTAATTAATCCTTTAGAAATGTACCATAATTTAATCCTTTAGAAAAGGACCATTATTTAATTCCGTAGAAATAGACCATTTTTGAATTAGTAACAAAAATCTAGAATTGGTGAAAATTCAGTTATTTTCTCTCATTTGATTCATATTTTTCAGAGATCAACGTTCGAAAGACCTACGTCTGCTGTTGAATACCTTGCGATATTCTGTCCGTTGATAATACCAGTAATTTTCCTAGCATCATATCCATAGCATTCCCGAAATTAACAGACTTACTGGCTTTTCAGCCTTCAAAAATAGTTGAAGAAATAAAGGGGGGTTCGAGACATAAAATAATTAGCGCATTGATACCTGTCCACGGATACTGATGACGTAGCAAAAATAGATGGCTAACTATTGAAGTTTTGCAACGACGTGACATCCGTAGTCGTTCTGCTTTTGAATAAACACATTTCAGCTTCAACGTAAAAAATTTGGCCTTGATCTCTCATTGTAACTTTTTTCGTTTAATTCTCGAAGTAAAATTTAATATTGGCTTCCTTTACTTGGTATATCTTAATTTGCAATACATAACTCAAAGTTCGTTCGCTCTCATACTTGTGCACTCCTGTGCACAGGCAAAATGAATTACTAACATAATTATTTTTCAAGTGTATCGTAATAAAACCCTTACAATTGCTTCATTTACCACAGGACTCATCAATTACTTTTAAAATTAAGTGGCAATCCTAGGCGCAATACCCTGCATATAAGTATCAGTAATTATCATTATGTCCGTTCATTAATCTTGATATAGACGTTGAAATAATCGAAAAACTCCATTATCCTCACAATGAATATTTGCTTGAGTGAATCAGGCTAAAAAATAGGTAAGCGTGATATATTTAAATTTAAAATCAAATTCAATGTCCTCCAGTCCCAACAAGTCAGTTGTTAATGAGGCACGATTGATTCGATGGAGCCAAATATCATAGACCCCCATCGAATTTGCTATTCTCGCTCATATAGAAAACGTTGTAGGCAAAACTATATAAAATAGCTCATAATCCATGTTAGCTCTGCCTCTGCCGTCCTCATGGACGAATAGATTATTTCGTTTATTTTCTAACAGCTGATGGCGGAATCAGAAGAAGTTTTTCGTCAGTGGACTTGCAGAAGACCACTGGACGCTGAGCGTTCCGCGGACGCCATGTTTTGGCATCGTTTGCGCGACCGATAATATCGGATGATGGCGGGCATGTAGCTTCCTGATCTAGCAATGACGTTAAACAACGTTGAATTACCGTCGATTCAGCCAAAAAAAAGTTGAATTACCGTTGATTTCGCCAAACAACGTTGAATTACCATCGATTCAGCCAAGCAACGTTAAATTACCGTCGATAATATCGGATGATGGCGGGCAATGTCAAGAAGAAGCCTCAATGAAAAGGTGATGTTATTTGATGAATTAACTCTCGTACAGTCAGTCAAAGAACAGGGGCGGGATAGGCAAATTACATTTATTATATTTAAGATGGAAAAATATCAGGATGATACGATAACAATGCTCATAACATGTAGAATATATGCAAATTTTCATGATAACCCAGTCAGTTACAGCAGTTATTAATTCTCGTATGATATTCATTATTAACGATGTCACCGATAGAAACGTTCAACGTGCTCAGTAATTCTTCATAGACAACGGGGCGAATCTGATTAATTAATATCTTGGCGATAAAGAAGTAAATAATCGTATAGAAATGGGCAATTAATTGATACTTTAGAATTGGACCGTTAATTAATCCTTTAAAATGGAGCATTAATTATTCTTTTGTAAATGGAACATTAATTATTGGAATTAAGAAATCTACCATTAATTAATCCTTTAGGAATGGACCATTGATTGATCCTTTAGAAATGGATCATTGATTGATCCTTTAGAAATGGACCATTTTTTTATCCTTTAGAAATGGACCATTGATTGATCCTTTAGAATTGGACCATTGATTGATCCTTCAGAAATGGATCAGTGATTGATCCTTTAGAAATGGACCATTATTTAATACTTCAGAAATGGACCATTGATTGATCCTTTAGAAATGGATCATTAATTGATCCTTTAGAAATGGACCATTGATTGATCCTTTAGAAATGGACCATTATTTGATTCTTTAGAAATGGACCATTAATTGATCCTTTAGAAATGGACCATTAATTAATCCTTTAGAAATGGACCATTAATTGATCCTTTAGAAATGGACCATTGATTGATCCTTTAGAAATGGACCATTAATTAATCCTTTAGAAATGGACCATTAATTGATCCTTTAGAAATGGACCAATAATTAATCCTTTAGAAATGGACCATAAATTAATTCTGTAGAAATAGACCATTTTTGAATTAGTAACAAAAATCTAGAATTGGTGAAATTTCATAGTTATTTCTCTCATTTGATTCATATTTTTTGGAGATCAACGTTAGAAAGACCTACGTCTGCTGTTGAATACCTTCCGATATTCTATCCGTTGATAATACCAGCAATTTTCCTAGGCTCATGTCCATAGCATTCCTGATTTCAACAGACTTAGTGGCTTTTCAGCCTTCAAAAATAGTTCAAGACTTCAGATTTTCCGAACTATTACCACAATCAAATTGCTGGCGCGTTGACTCCGGGCCAGGGATACTGATGACGTAGCAAAAATAGATGGCTAACTATTGAAGTTTTCGACAACATGACATCCGTAATCGTTCTGCTCTTAATTAAACACATTTCAGCATCAACGTAAAAAATTTGGTCTTGATCTTTCACTGTAACTTCATTCGTTTAATTCTTGAAGTAAGATTTAATGTTGGCTTCCTTTACTTGGTATATTTTAATTTGCAATACATAATTCAAAGCTCGTTCGCTCTCATACATCTAGCCACTTGTGCACTCCTGTGCACAGGCAAATGAATTACTAACTTAATTATTTTTCAAGTGGGTCTTAATAAAACGGAAACAATTGCTTCATTTAACGCAGGACCCATCAATTATTTTTAAAATTAAGTGGCAATCCTCGTTGTTAAATCCTATATTAAAAGCATCAGTAATTATGTCTGTTCATTAATCTTGATATAGACGTAAAAATAATTTAAAAAAAAATCCATCATCCTAACAATGAACATTTTCTTGAGTGAATCAGAAAATGAAATGGGAAAACGAGAAATATTTACATTTAAAAACAAATTCAAGGTCCTCCAGTCCAAACATGTAAGCTGTTAATGAGGCATGATTACACCAGTGACGCCAAAACTACATAGACCCTCTTCAAATTCATATTTTACGCTCCGTATAGAAAACGTTAAGGGTAGAACTATATAAACAGATCTCATAGCTCATGTCGACCCTGCCTCTGCCGTCCTCATGGACGAATAGATTATTTTGTATATTTCCAACAGCTGATCGACGGAATCACAAGAAGTTTTTCGTCAGTGGACTTGCAGAAAACCACTGGACGCTGAGTGTCAAAGAAACCATCGCACTGACGTGACTCGCCGAGAGTGACGTACAGTAAAGACGTGACCGAAAATGACAGACAACCAAGCCTCTACCTCCCTCCGAGTCTCGAGCGACTCACCTATCGCCTTCATCTTCGTCATCATTGGCATCATCACCGTTCTTATTCATCAAGTTCATTAGGAAAATAATAAAATATAATAAAATAAAAAAGCAAGAACGCATGTGTATATGTATAGAGAACCACCACCCTCCCTTTCCATACCAACCTGAAGCATCCAAAGCCCCGACGGGTTCCCAACCCCTTCCCCAACCCCAACCAAACAGTAACAGACCAAGTCATGCGCAAAGCGCCTTTTCATCTCCTTATGTCTTTTCCATTTCTCCTTCCTCTTTCTGGCCACTCTGCGCCACCTCTTGTTCTCTTCCACTCTTTCCGGCCACTCTGCGCCACCTCTTGTTCTCTTCCACTCTTTCCGGCCACTCTGCGCCA
>NW_025947239.1:0-441 GCF_000764305.2 Hyalella azteca | reverse complement strand
TATTTTATAATAATTTTATTAATGAGCACTGTGTCTCCAGTTTTTCATGTTGATTTCGTATATATACGATTTAATTCATGTAAATTCTTGTTTATTTGTTTCCAAACACCAAATATCTTCATTAATTAAATGCTTTCTAATATTCGGGATTAATCTTTCCATGTACTTGATTTAATGAAAATCATGTATTTACGCCACTATGAACAAGTCCCTAATTCGGTATATTTTTTAATATCTTTATACTTCGACAAGGAAGTCACTTTTGTTTCATTATCTGGCGTGCATAACGAGCCTGTCACTGACAAGTCTTTGACGACATCTGCGAACGTACAAGTATGTGACTTATTTGGAAAGTGACATCTTCGAACGTTTGTGACTCGCTTGGAAAGTGACATCTTCGAACGTTTGTGACTCGCTTGGAAAGTGACATCTTCGAACGTT
>NW_025947238.1:0-5145 GCF_000764305.2 Hyalella azteca | reverse complement strand
CACGGTAGTGGCATTACTGCCTTGATTCTAATACACGGTAGTGGCATTACTGCCTTGATTCTAATACACGGTAGTGGCATTACTGCCTTGATTATCATCAATCGTGATGAAATATCTGGCTTGATTATTAACTACCGTGTAAGCGTACTTACCTTCATTGTTCCCACTCAGGACGATGACACTGCGTCATCTTGTTCAGTCGATAGTCTTCATTCTAAGGGATCTTAGAATAATATTATTGGCGTCTTCGTGAATAAATGTTGGAAAATGTTTAATATTTTAGCTTCTTAGTTTTTGTGCATGATGAAGTGACCTGAAGCGCTAGTTATTGTGGCCGCTAATTCACCTAACTATTTATTCCTGCTATTGGATATGCGAATGATGGCTCCATTATGGCATTGTGTGCTCAAGCACAATATTATACTAATATGTTGAATATTTTTCTCTATGAGGGTACAATATTATTCTAGATGTGGGTACAATGTTACATTAGATGTTGGTACAACATTATGGATGTGGGTATTAATACTGTAATAGGCGTTTGTACTGGATGTGAGTACAATATTGTAATTGACATTTATACAGTATGGTACCGGATGCGAGTACAATGTTGTAATAGACGTTTCTGCACTATTGTACCGGATGTGAGTACAATATTGTAATAGACGTTTCTACACTATTGTACCGGATGCGAGTACAATATTGTAATAGACGTTTGTCCATTATTGTTCTGAATGTCACAATTGTACGCTCACTTAGGGCACAAAGTTTGTTGCAATACACAAGCCTGCTCTGCTCGCTTTTGTGAAGTATATGTGTTCTTCTTATGAAATGTGTTACTTACGATAAGATTATTTTTTGATTTGTTGTGTGTTGTGCTAATGAATCTGGAAGTATGCTAGTATTGTTAGAACAGTTTCTGCATATATAGTGGGATTTAAAGCTGTTCATTGCATGTAAATTTATTTGCACAAGTAGAACCAATTCTGCGGGTGTTGCGACAGAAACTTGATGCAACGACTCGGGAGTTGCGACTCGTATGTATACAACGCTCCTATTGTCCGTAGCTTCTTTATTAATTATGTTCTCATTCTTGTTGTTGTTGTTTATTGGAAATACATCGAATGGCAAACCTTTCGATATCGCTCGATGTTATTTTAAGACGGGAAAGCTTTTTGTTTAACAATAAGGGGGCAAGTGCAATAAGAGTTTGTTCCTAATTTAAGTCCTGTGGATTTGCTGGAGTCGATGCTCGAGCTAAATGAGCCAAATGCTGGGTGGTAATAAATTCACTTGTAAGCAGAAAATATATTTTATAAATTCATAGTTTAATCCGTATATAAAAGGCCTGACCATATGTGACCAGGTTAAACATGTGCCTTAACTTGTTCCGATCTTAATTTTAACGAACATACAAGTTCTGTGCAACAAACGTGAATTTAATGCATACATCACAGGGGCTTTTCACTATCCTGTTATTGTACTTTATATTTGTACTGTACTGCAGGCTTCTTACTCTAACCGCTTTATAAGTAGTAAATCGCAAAATTTGATCACAGTTTCAAGGTAAATAGCACTTTATAACTAGACTTATGGTAATCATGTAATAACTGGAATCAATAAAATTTATAGCGCTAAAGTAGGATTGCCAGATGTGAATAATACTAGGCGCTAGAGTAATATTATGACGCTTTTTGAGACGTAACTATATTCGCCCCCTGGCGTCATGTTTACATCTCATGGAGGGCGGCGAGCTGACCGGTAGCGCGCTGCGTGAGGATGGTGAGCAGCGACACGTGCCTCCTCACCTCCTCCTGGCGCGCGGCCAACTGAGCATCGCTGAGCGTGTCGTAGTCGTGCATGAGGTCAGCGATGCCCGGCAGCCCCGCCGAGGCGTAGTTGTCGTACTGACTTGGCGCGAACACCGCGTGCCTGCCGTACGATGATTACGTCACGAATATACGAAAAATAATTCAACATTAGTTAAAAATTTTATGATGTGCAGACGGCCTTTTGCATTACGTACCTGATAACGGGCACTGTGTGACCGGCTTACATCTACAATACAAGGTGCTGTTACCGTTCGACTGCAGAGGGACGGGCGTACTATGTGCTTAGTACCATGACGACCCTAGGACGTACCTGGGAACGGACGTATCTGGCAACGGGCGTACCACGTACATAGTACCATGACGTACCTGGTAACGGGCCGGCCCGGTAGGCCCTCAGGGATCAGGAAGCTCTGCTCGAACGTCATCATTTGGTCGTTGGCGAGCCGCAGGCTGTACGGCCTGTAGAGATTAACGTGACGGGATTAACATTCGGATGATACACATTTAATATGAATGATGTATCATATATGTTATTCTGAACTAGTATACACTGATATATTTAATATGTATGATACATCGTGTACATTATTCTGAACTGGTGTATATACTGGTATGTTTAATCTGAATGATGTATCGTATACATTATTCTGAACTGGTGTATACTGGTATGTTTAATCGGAATGATGTTCATTATTCTGAACTGGTATATTTAATCTGAATGATGTACATTATTCTGAACTATTATACACTGGTATGTTTAATCTGAATGATGTACATTATACAAGTTGGGACCATCAGGTATAACTAAACCATTAAGTGGACAAGTAACTATGATATTTATTAATTATATGTTCTATACGATAACGCCATTTCACTTAAATTTATACTTTTATAATTCTTGAGAGCTATTAGTTTCATGCTCCTATGCCAAAGTATGAGGTGTATTTTTCATACACTAAATATATACGCCTAGGTTTTATTCATGATGCATGGGTATGACTATGGGTATGGGTATGACTCGTACACTCACTCCCAGGTCTTGTTGAGGTTGTCAGCGTTGAACTTCTCCGTGGCCAACGTCAAATTATCTACAGCTTCATACAGGTATACTGCAAACACAATGTTGATATCAGGTAGAAGAAATGAGGTTATCTGGCATAATTATTACTCAAGTCATAGTTATTGAATTGCATAAAGAATGTTAAACATTCTGCTTCTGCAACTAAATTAGATATCTTGATGATTGAATGCCGGAGGTTCCAAATAAATTAAAAGTTTTTCAAAACGAGTAATATTATACGACGTCCCTGACATGATTATCGAAAATAAATACAATTTGATAGAGCCATGTCCATTTGACCATCTGTGCACCCGCAAGAAATGTAACCTATATACACCATCTTCAACCTCCACACCATAATTGAATGAAATTACACATTATCTGCTACCTCCACACCATATTTTTTATGGAATTTCACCCTATCTTTCACCTCCACACCATAATTTTATGAAAATGCACCCTGTCTTCACCTCCACACCACAATCCCAACAGCCCATACACAAAACTTCTCATAACGCACCATAATCTTCATAAAAATCCATTATTTTCTTTTCGACTCCGCTGTCATTGAAGCTCTTGAGCGCCTCTTTCATGGCCTCAGGGAACCTGTGGATCCCAAAGGGCAGGAGCGGCGAGTCCGCGAGGGCCTTAATGAGGAGAGACGCCACGCGGCCGCACCCCTGGCCGAATATGAAGCCTGGGTCGTTGTGGTCTCGAACCATCTCGAACGTCTCGAAGCCCGTGTGGTAGCTCGGGTAGATGCTGATGTTGTGCACCTTCTGTACATGCAAGGGGGTTGGTTACTGTCACGGTAGGTGCCTCAACTCATTGGTTACTGTCATGGTAGGTGCCTGAAGTCATTGGTTACTGTCATGGTAGGCGCCTCAACCATTACACTTGTGCTGCCTAAACCAGTAATGCGGCAATGCCAGCACATAAGTTATTCTAGACACTTTTTGACCCCGCTAATGGGTTGGTACCTGCGACCCTCATGGTATTGACTCGATCACACATTTATTGGTATTATCTCAACCATCCACTTGGTTGTAGTGCCAACACAGGACTTATTTTTGCAGATTTTGCCAATAAAACAAATTTTTACAATAAAACACCTAACCACCCACCTTGTCCCGCCTCAACCACCCACCTTCTCCCGCCTGAACCACCCACCTTGTCCCGCCTCAACCACCCACCCTGTCCCGCCTGAGCCCCTCAGGGGGGACTTCTGACGGGTGTCTGTACCCGTCAGAAGTCCTATGGGATTTCGCGCTCCTAGGGGGATTGTTCCTGAGCGCCCCACCGCTGAGCTCGCGGTGTCTGACTGCAGGTCTCAGTTGTGGGGTTAAGTTATTATGTAGGTAGGATTCCTTGCATTTTGGGACTTCTGGAACAGCCAAATCCCCCTGCAGACGTGGAGCTACATGGATGCGTCTCCAAAGCTCCAATAAGCATCAAACAAACAAACAAACAATTCAGTGACTCTGTCACTGAAATCTGCACGGGATGACTGTCGAAGACCACCAGTGCCGTGCTTCAAAAGGACTTTCATTGTATTAATTCAACCATGGACTTTCATAATCTCTTCCTAATCTTTAAAAGGGACTTTCATAGCCTATTACACTTCTTGACTCAAGTTGACAACTTGACTGTAACATTATCAGCCGCAAGGCGCAAACCACCAGACAGATCACATCCATTGAATTGAATAAGAGCCCACGGAAAAGTAGTATGGCCCAGCGTCGTCTGCCAATAGTGCAGTGGATATGGTGCTTGCAGCCGACCTGTCACCTGTCAATCTGTCAGACTCAGATTGACTGAGTCTTGTTTGTCGTATCACTGTATCAGCCTGAGTCAGCCTACGGGGCATGGGCCAGGCTATGATCAAATGGCCACTCATTGAGTCATTGTACTGATTGTTACAGATTGTAGAATGATGAATTTTGGAACACAGGAACAGAACTATCAACTATGTTATCTGAAACCTAACGGCTAACCCAAGATGTTGTGAGCTAAAAGTTGAGGAATTTAACATAGCTGTGAGCCTGATAGTCACTTCTCACTTGTTGAAGGACAAAAGACGTTACATTTTGGAACAATGGAACAGAACTATACTAGTATACTAGCCTATCTAAAACCTATTACCTAACTACAGTCCACACTCAGCATAGTGACAAACCAGAGATTTTTTAGAATCAGTTCATTTTTAATTTCCTCATTTACCCAAGATTTAAACCAATTTCTTATGTATGATGA
>NW_025947237.1:0-343 GCF_000764305.2 Hyalella azteca | reverse complement strand
TTAATTAAATTTTAAATAGTGCAAAAATAAAATAAATGGAATTTTTATAGCAGAACCTACAAATTTTGAGTTATCGGCCTTTTTTGTTCACGCATTTGGCCAATTTTAGGCAACCTGGATTATGTACCACTACGTCCTGGAGAAATACATTTCGTGGTACGCATATGTACCAATACGTAGTCAACGTGTTAAACTTCTAAATGTTCTCAAAGTTTATTTAATCGGAATATTCGTCTTAGCTCGTGATCATCCCAGTTTAAATGGCCATATTTTACAGCATAAGCTCGTTGTCAGAATTAATTAATTTTAACCTGACTTTCTCGCTGCGTCCGCGCGACGCTGC
>NW_025947236.1:8338-9391 GCF_000764305.2 Hyalella azteca | reverse complement strand
GTAATGCTTTATCAATTCAATTAGACAATGCGGCATTTATTATTCTGCTATACATCATAACCAATATTCCAGTTCGTATGACAGTAATTTGCCGCAAGACTTCAAACGCTCACGACGCTTCGTCGTTGCCATCGAGTTCGCCCCCCGGTGGCAGTTAGGGACTCGTGGTAGCGTAAAGCCTTCACCGATGAGCTGATTTGATCCTAGGGTGCATGTGAAATTTTCGCCATTCATATCCACACTAACTGAAGTATAGCATCGCAAAGGTTTAAGATATTTAGACTGTTAATGTCCAACCCGAGGAAGATATAATCATCAAAAGCCTTGATATAATCATCAGGTAATGCACGGTATATACCGATATTCAACTATAATTAAGAAACATTTATACTGCTCCGATTACCTATTATCCCGTATGGGCACAATATATTCTTAGCTACAGCTTTACTATTATTCAAGATTAATTGCGTAATCAGAGTGCATTATATAACAATATTACTGAAATTGTATTTGGATCATCAAAATTTAGCACAAACTGAACTATTACTGCAACTCCGATAGAGATGCAATGACTGTGTGACAAAAAAATCGGATTTATGAATGTACTGCAAACCTATACCACCAACCTTAGTTTATTGACATAGTTTTAATATTAAATTTTGAAACATATAGCAATTTCTTTGACTATTTATGAGTAATTTCCTCACATTAGATTTTTTTTAGAATTCGATCCAACATAAGTAAGGAAATTGCCGTGCCACCATCAGATTAAAGAAAATTAAAGGTAGTTAAAGTACGAAGATCGCGTGTGTTGATCAATTGTTCCGATAACGTTCCTGAATTCTAAAAACGATCCAATAGTTGCTATTGTCAAAATTGGGCATGCAAAATTTTATCAATTCATACACAATCTAACTGAAGTTTGGCATCGCTGAGGTTTAAGGTGACCATCTGAAGGGAAATTAGTACTAGACAGACAATCAACGTCCAACTCGAGGAAGGCATGCGCATGAAACGCGCCTGATCAGCCGAAGATGATCACCGCACTATACC
>NW_025947236.1:0-8016 GCF_000764305.2 Hyalella azteca | reverse complement strand
CTGCACCTGTTACACGTGTACTGCACCTGTTACACGTGTACTGCACCTGTTACACGTGTACTGCACCTGTTACACGTGTGCTGCACCTGTTCTGTCTCTTATACACATCTAGATGTGTATAAGAGACAGGAGACCAGCTGTTCGTTACAGAACTTTAATCTGCATAAATTGTGGATTTTTTTGATGAATTTCTCCCTGTCACGAACAAGGAGAAAAAGAGTGGCAGTATTTGGTGTAGTATGGATAAAAAATGTAAAGATTCATATAAATGACATAGAATGAATAATAATTATAATACATAAAGTAAATAACTTCAAAATATTTAATGGAAATATATATTGAAATAATTTCCAAATAATAATAATATATATAAGTGGTCGAAGAGCAATCCAAGCGTTTCAAAGTCATATCACCACGTCATATAGCCTTAAATAACACTTGCAATATAATGTGATATATTACACTTTTTTTATTTCTTACTCACTTAACTTATGTTTTTTTGTGAAAATTCACTTGGTTTACTCAGTGATTATTACTCAATTTAAGTTTAGTATTTCTTTTATACTTTATTCAACTCAAATAACGTAGGTATGGTGCTTTGAGACTCAAGTTTGGTTGCTGTTTACTTGGCTTGACTTAGCGCTTTGGTTGTGCCTGTGCATAACTGCTACAAATTATGATCATATAACAATATCAGAGGTGGGCAGTAGCGCGTTACATGTAGCGGCCGCTACATTTTCTGTAGCGGTAGCGCCCGCTACATATTCAAGTAGCGATACGAGGTTTTGCCGCTACAGCGCTACCGCTACATTTATAGATAAAGGCTTTAGATTTTACTTAATAGTATTAATATTATTTAAAAACCAGCATGATTCATACATAATATAAATTACAGAATAAAACTGTACGAAAGATTTTGGTGTAATGTTGTCAACCTTGACCTGTTACTAGTGTCAACCTGTTGTTACTTGTTAAGTTGTTACCAGTTACCACTTACAGGTATTTTATCATGTCTCAGTTTGCTTACAGTTATTTTTACACTGTTATTTTTATGTTCCACCTTCCCTACATGGATGTCTACTTTAATCTACAAATCTCAAAAATAATCCACATATATATATATACAAATAAACGAGTGATTTTTTATATGTATATGTGGATAATTTTTGAGATTGGTAGATTAAAGTAGGCATCCATGTAGGGAAGGTAAAATATAAAAATAACTGTAACTTTTATTTACTGTATCTAACCCGTACTAGTTCGGTTAGGTTAATTGCAATAAAGTTGCATTGATATGTTTTGAAAATGTTTTATTATCATTAAACGTTAATGAGTAAATCCCAATAGCAGAACAGTAGCTGTCTCTTATACACATCTAGATGTGTATAAGAGACAGATTATATACGGAGTAAAATAAAAACATGGTAGTAAACGTATTGCCGTGTTAGATGTAAATTCTAAAATAAACCCCCACGCTCTTCCTACGCGAAATACTAGGCATATGATCAACAACGTTCATTGGTTTATGCATCAAGAAAGAGGCTAAATTAGTATGAAAGAAATAACTTATCATAAATCAAGTGATAAATTTGAAATATATTCCATATCGCTGAGTATTGACTTTTCAACACAATAGGCTTATTTATTTATCATTCAGCTTTCGTTTATAGCAAATTGAAGAGCAGTAAATTGTTCAAACAAAATTAACAAAAAACACCAGATAGGCCTTAGTGAGCTACCTGTCTCTTATACACATCTAGATGTGTATAAGAGACAGCCCTAAAACCTATAGCATCGGGATGAGACTGGTACCAAAATGTTGGGCACAAACTAGAGAACACGTGGGTGGAGTTTGATCAAGATCATTAGTCTGTAAAGGGGGGCTATAATAATATAGTTATAATATATAGTTATAATATATATAATATATAGTTATAATATATATAACTATATCAAAAGTGTTTTGCTCAGACTCAAGGACGGCCGGTTTTTCAAGGCTGTCCGTAGCTCCGGAGTCGATACGTCGATGCCGGATCGCTTGAATTATTGTTATGTAATGTTGTTATCAGCAATGCAGTGAGTACTGAGTGGTAGCGGCCATAGTGTGCGTCACGACGCGCTGGGGTAAGGGTGTAGGTTATCTCGAGCAATGGGGACGAACCACAGTCTTTTTAGAATAAGTTAATTTTTAATTTCCTCATCTACTCAAGATTTAAACCAATTTCTTACGTATGATAATGCTGATATCCATGATACTTACTGGTCTACTCAGTACTCATAGGACACAAAAATTATCTTGAGGCAGAATCTAAAAAACTAGCTATTCTCTGCTTTGACTTGACACCACGTCTCGCGCCGATTGGCGATTGCCATTGATTAGGACCATAGGACATTGAGTCATCCTGTGCGTAATCATTATTCATTAATGTGGCTCATTGTGCTGAACTATAGTATAGGTAGTGTCGTCAGCATATGCATTTTTGTCTCATTCACAGGCTAAAATCTGCCTGATTTTCAAGAATGCATTAAGTTACCAGAATTTCCTTGAGCTGCAAGATTTCAGAAACAAGTAGGAAAATTCCAATCCAGATAATGACCAGATTCCAGGGCACAACATTTGCCTTTGAATACCCTTTTATTTTCTCTTGGTAATAAATCTTAAATGAAGCAATACAAAATACAAATATATATATCTGTCTCTTATACACATCTAGATGTGTATAAGAGACAGGGTAGGAGGTGAGGCCAACATAGGGTAGGAGGTGAGGCCAACATAGGGCAGGAGGTGAGGCCAACATAGGGCAGGAGGTGAGGCCAACATAGGGTAGGAGGTGAGGCCAACATAGGGCAGGAGGTGAGGCCAACATAGGGCAGGAGGTGAGGCCAACATAGGGCATATGAGAGGACAAAAATAGGTTTTTGTATAATCAGTTTGCTTGAATCACAAATTCAACAAGAATTAAAAAAAAAAGAAAATTGACTTTATCTCTTCATTCAATAAAAACATGGCAAACAGTGCATAGCCTGTGAGACTTAAACTGAATTTTTGCCGAGACATAAGCTGGATTTTGGAACCACTACACAATGTTTTGTGTGATACATGAAGTTTTGTATTCATTGCTAAATGAATGGACCCATACACAGTGAGTTTTGGACACAAATACACCAATACATTATGTTGTTGTAAAAAGTGTATTGAAGCATTGTAAAAATGAAGATGTGTTGCTAGGATCTATATTCAGCTAGATAAAACTTACTATAAAAATTTTCAAGTAACTATTTTCAATGCTTTATTTCTTATCGTTGCTTGATAATGAGATTTTAATTACAATATTGCAACTATGGGCTATTTGATGCCATTCTTGAAATAGCTCCTGATTGATATACGTGTCAAATTGCAATTATTATTTTAGAATTCATCATAATATATTTATTTTGTAATAAATATATTACATATACCTAATATATTATATCTATTATTTATATAACATAATCTATTTAATATACATTCTAAAATATGCTTGATGGTGGCAGGGAGATCTTGACTCTGTGGGACGGTGGCCAGATCTCTCTTGACTGGATCATTGACCCTCGGGCAACTCAGCCGGTCAAGCCTGATACACACAACTCTTGTCAGGTCAAGTCTGAAACACACGACTCTTGTCAAGTCAAGCCAGACTCATGTGACTCTTGTCAAGTCAAGCCTGACACACGTGACTCTTGTCAAATCAAGCCTGACACACACGACTCTTGTCAAGTCAAATCAGACTCACTTGACGCCTGTGTTGAAATATCTCAAACTAGTGATGGAGTTATTGAAGCTTGTCCAAGTTCACTGCAAAATGGTTCTGTAGCAAAGGGAAATGGTTCTATCTCATACAGAAATGGTTCTATCTCACAAGAAAATGGTGTTATAGCTCAAGAAAATGGTGTTATAGCTCAAGAAATTGGTGTTATAGCTCAAGAAAATGGTGTTCCAGCACATGGAAATGGATCGCTCCATGATGACAAGGCACTGAAGAAAGTTAGTTTAATACTGGAGGAAGGAATTACAGCTCAAACGAAGGATGTGCAAGGATGTTCACTATCACACAAAGACTCAGTTGTTTCAACATCAAGAGATGACCTGTTTTCAAATAAATATTCAATTTCTATTGAAAAATATCTAGTATGTAATTCCAATTCTTCAGCTTTGGATGGAAGCTGTGGTAAATCTACAGGAGAAAACAACGATATTTTAACCAAAGAGGAGAGCGTTGCCTCTGCCATNGCTGTGGCCTCACTAAGAGGTGTCCATGGCGCTGTGGCCTCACTAAGAGGTGTCCATTGTACTGTGGCCTCACTAAGAGGTGTCCATGACGCTGTGGCCTCACTAAGAGGTGTCCATGGCGCTGTGGCCTCACTAAGAGGTGCCATGGCAGCTGAAGGCAAGCCTCTGTCCAGCAGGTAAAGGTCTTTTGCATTTATTGAGCTGAGGCTCGACGGCTTCACTTATGTAAGCGTAGCGGCTATGGAGTTCACCCCAGCACCATGTGACTTTAGTTAACTGTCATCCAGGGCTCATTATGTTACAGCTTTGGAACCGCGGGAGGCCCAAACCTCTCCCCAATTCCCAATTAACTCCCGTACTCAGGCCTCTCCCTCTTCTTCGTCCCCTCACTCCCTCGTCCCCTCACTCCCTCGTCCCCTCACTCCCTCGTCCCCTCTCTCCCTCGTACCCTCACTCCCTCATCCCCTCACTCCCTCGTACCCTCACTCCTGTCTCTTATACACATCTAGAAGCTCTGCCCAGGTGCTTTGTCTGCTCTGTCCAGGTGCATTGTCTGCTCTGTCCAGGTGCCTTGTCAGCTCTGTCCAGGTGCCTTGTCAGCTCTGGCCAGGTGCTTTGTCTGCTCTGTCCAGGTGCCTTGTCTGCTCTGTCCAGGTGCCTTGTCAGCTCTGTCCAGGTGCCTTGTCAGCTCTGTCCAGGTGCCTTGTCTGCTCTGTCCAGGTGCCTTGTCTGCTCTGTCCAGGTGCCTTGTAGGAGATGTAAGGCATCAGTGTAACGCCCTGTATCCTGCAGCAGATGTAAGGCATCAGTGTAACGCCCTGTATCCTGCAGGAGATGAAGGATATGCTCGCGGGACCTGACCTGCCCTGGGACTTCGATGAAGTCCTGAAGGCGAAGACCATACGCGAGTTCGTTACTTACTCTAATAAGAGGTTCTAGTGCAATGTATCAAAAATACTAAAAGCTGGAATGAAGTTGGCTATTGTCGTATTCAGCTGTGGTTACGTTCAGATATAAACAAATCTTAATATTACAATCAAATCTAATTCTAAATTTCTAAATTTTTTATTTATTAATACAAAAATCTTGAATATTAAGCTGGACCGCTACATACCTACTGAAATTATATGATATTAGAGCCGCGATATTTCAGACAAAAATAGGACTTTTCCAGACTAGCTGGTAGGTATCCATGATACTTTACTGGTCTACTTATAGGACACAAAAACGAACTTGAGGGAGAGTCTAAAAAAACTCTCTGCTTTGCCACTATGCTTGCAATATTCATCCACTCTCTGCACAGTGCACAGTGGACCAGGAACTGGTGCACAGAGCTGGGATTGAACCCGCACCTCTCTGCGCCAATCTTGCCATTATCTTGGTACTCTGAACTGTAACCACTGGGCCACCCTGGGGCAATTTTGATAGGGCAATTAAAAACTTGTATAGATGTCCATACATTATAATATGGCCATACAGGGCTTTACAGGCATACCCATACATATACCAGGTACTGCAACAATATAAATCACATGATCTGATGATCACAGCTTCACAGGGTGCAGGTACTGCAACAATATTTTAGAAACTTCAAAACTATTTTCTGTTAATATTGGCTGTCAAAATTTTTTAATATTTGTTTTCCTGGCTAACAATTTGTCAGTACTCAAAGTCTGTTTTGCTATCCTTGTCACTAAATTGTATGGAAGTAATTATCTCAACTATCTGGCCTTTTAAGTGCTGTGCTTAGCTTAGATCCTCTTACTGATAAGGAGTGCACTTAATCAATCAGCTTCAAAAACATTGATCTTTAAAAGTATTCATCATTACTCTAGCCCTGCCTCTTATCAGTAGTTTGTTATCATGAATGATATGCATTTAATGATAGCTTTGGACACTTGAACCTTTAGGCTTTAGCCACTCTAACCTCCTTGACTTGTTAGCATGCTAATAAAAAGCTGAGAGACGCATTGGACAAGTTATATTGAACTCAATAACGTAGTGATAAGATAAGAATATAGGACAAAAGTAGGGAAGTCTTGAGTGGTCAAGAGATGTGTGCTGCAAGCTGTACTGAGCTTCCCTTATAGCAAAGTAGGAACACTTGTTATTTGCCTTATTGAATATGAAACTGTAATTATTGGTTTTACTTGACATGCAAACAAAGTTGAACTGTCAGACAATTTTTGACAGGACCAGGGTGCAGAGCAAAGGAATATCTGCAGTTCTTGCCACCACATTTTCTTTAATTATACATCTATACATCTCTTTACTTCTATCTTTCTGAACTATACATCTCTTTACATGTATCTTTCTGAACTATAGGTACATCTCTTTACATGTAACTTTCTGAACTATAGGTACATCTCTTTACATGTAACTTTCTGAACTATAGGTACATCTCTTTACATGTAACTTTCTGAACTATACACCTCCCACCAATTTTAAGTGAGTTACATTTAGCTGTCTAAGTGCTTATGTTATTTCATTTAAATGAATTTGTTTCAGGTGTGCATTAAATTTAGCCAGCTCAAGCCATGCTACAAGCAATCTTATTGCAGCTACGGCTTGTCACTGACACAGCCTTGCATGTCCTTGTGCAACATCCAGTCTCTGCTACCGTCTGCCTGACCTGCAGTTTGCTGGTTTACTACCGGCTCAAGGCTGTCAATGTAAGTTGTGTTTCTGTTGATGTCAAGTGGTATCATGCCATTTACGTACCACTGCCATGCCAATTATTTAAATGTCATGCCTAAATTGCAGAATTGCCAATTCTATGGAATCAGCGGCCATTTTACTAAATCTGTAGAATCAGCATTTCTATGCTATAGGAATCTGGGGTTAGGTCTGTGAGCCAAGTTTCTTTTAATATTATATAAAGGAACTTGATCAAACTTGACCTAATCTCTTCTAACTCTGTTGATTTATGTTGTAACTCTAACTCTAATGTCCAATTTTCTGAATCAGCAACAAATGCTGAATCTACTGATTTGGCAAACTGGCTGCCAATTCCATAGAATTGGCAATTCCAAAATTTCAGCATGACATAAATAGGTAAATGCTAGAGGCATGCCACTTAGATGCCAGTGTTATACAAATAAAATGCTACTGCCATTCAAGTTCTCTTCAATTACTTAAAAGAAAATTTTGGAGGCAGATATTTTTCCCATTCTATTTTTTGCTCATCTTTTTTCAACTTTGATTTCTGATTTACATTATATTCCATAGTACACAAAATTTCTGATATGTAATATGTATTATATTCCACAAACTAAATGGGCTAAAATGGCAAAAATTTACCATGATATTCTCTTATGAAGCCTAAATGTTTATATTTGTATCCAGCATTAATCAAATTTTACTACTTTGTATGCACTCAATTTAATGTATTGTGTCATAAGTTATGTCTAACAATTCTATTTATTGAAATAATTCATATATATTGTGCAAGTTTGGTGTTCAACATCTTGGCCAAACAATGGTATTGTTCTGGTAACATTGCTACTTTATTTAACTTTGAATATTTTGTTATCTTCAGTGTGTAGTAACCTGTTTTAACCAACCTTGTTTGGTATTAACTGACCAAACAAGTGTGATGTCACAACCACTCAGCAACACCAGCAAACAAATCAGATACTGTAAACTGGGGTGACTTAGACCACTTTTTTTTTAAATGATGCCATTTTTTTACTAGATAAGTTAAACTTAAATTGAAACATGCACAATACAGGTCTATACTCTAGCTT
>NW_025947235.1:149047-162407 GCF_000764305.2 Hyalella azteca | reverse complement strand
TATTGGTGTCACAGGCAGGTTGAATGTAACGCCCATGAGAGCAAGGCTGATTGGTAGCAGTACAGGGTGAGCTGCGGTACAGTGTGAGCTGACCAGGGTATGAAGTGATGGCTCAATACAAAGTATGGTGGTGTGGAATCAATAAACTCCGGGCTATTCGCTGCCGTAATTGGCAGTATCAGGCTGCTTATATTCAAGACACAGGGATGTCGCGACCTGGTACAGACAGCAGGTTTATATGCGGCTGATTCGTTACGGATCGATGATCGATGCTGGGCATTGCATGCAGGGCTGATTTGTGTTCAAAATTTGTGGTATTTGGCTGCGCACTCCTTAATATCGTCATAGAAATGGATCTACGAATTGTCTATAGAGTTTACGCTTGAGATTGAGGTAACCAATTGCCCGATTTGCATATTAGGTCCTATTACCTCGGTCTCTTCGCCACTTTCGTTACCAACATCATTACATATAAGGAAGACTAACCCAGAATCTGTATAAAATCTGAACACGCTAAAAATCTGGCAACAAACCTTGACTAGGTGTCAATTTTCTTATTAACTCGTCACCTTCGTCACCAATATCATTATTTAAGTCTGACGAACAATTGAAAAAAATACGTTAAGAAAAATAAAGAACATTAAAGATGAGCTCAGAAAATTTCAGAATTCAGAATTCTGTTTCAACCGTATGGGATTCGCAAGCTTGCGAATCCCACACGGTTGAAACAGATTGATTTACGCTGACAAGATTTGCTTATGGCACAAATCATATATTGTTGGTCCCTACGAGTAAAATTAATACATGAATCTTTGCAATTCAAGTTAATTTCATTCCCAATCAGAAAATTTGCTCCTAACAAACAACAACAAGGCATATCATCATCGTTCACGATAGCGAATATACCTTTTCATTCATTTCAAATCCGTTTATTTTACTCTCAAACTTAACTGCTCCCCTTAATATTGTCTTCGACCATCTAGTCCTACTACTACATCGTTATCTACTTCGTCGAACTCTAACCCCTGATTATTTTCGGCTACAAACTTTACTATACCTTGCCCTATTAGTACCTTGCCTATTGGTGTCACAGGTAGCAGAACGTGGTGAGCTGGGTACCATAAGAGCTGACCAAGGTATGAAGTGATATGGCTCAATACAAGTATGGTGGTGTGGAATAAATAAATACAACACGGTTTGATAATATTAATTAAATAAAAAAATTAATTAGGAATAAAAAATAAATAAATAAATTAAATATAACACGGTTTGATAACGCGGTATATAACGCAGTAGAAGTTGGTAAGAATAATTTCAGGCGCTCAAGTTTAAGTTTAAGTTCGAACAGAGGCGGGAGTCGAGCTTTGAGATGGGAAGTCGATGCTGAAGTCAAAACTGTGACGTGGCATTGCTAGACGATGTTTTTGGTAAGAATTTACGATGAACTTCCTGCAGATCGCTTCGCTGAGTCGTTCTTTGGCGAACTTTTGAACTTGCGCTGCAATTTACGACTTCGGACCAGAAACGCTTGCCTGATGTTTAGCAGAGTGGCTTGGAACTTTAATAATTTCTTAGTTATTGGAAAGGAGGTAGCTGTTGTGCGATCAATTTATAATAGTCAGGAGGATAAAGATTTTCTAATATTAGTCCATTATAATTGTAAATTGAACGATTGCCTTAGAGTCAATTGTCCTGTTAACTTTCTTGAAATTATTCAGGCTCTGAAGTGGATGAAAGTGAAGTTCAAAACACGTCTACTCTGAAAATACAGAAAAATTTAGTGAATGATGAAAAAATGATTTAAGATTTCTCGCATCTCATATTCAATATTCACATAGATATCCTAATAAATAAGTTTATAGATACAATGAGGTATTCATCAACATTATTTACTATGTATCCAAAAACAAATCTACAACAAATTCGGTGCCATCAGTGAAGCCAAATAAAAGTGATTATGGTGCTGCTTCTAGCCGAAATAGAGCGTTATTGCGGGAGAGCGAGCGGAGTATTGCTGATGCAGAGGCAATAATTACGCTCTAATGAAGTTTTTTGCTGCCATAATGACGCTCACATAACGACCAGACTTTATTCAGGTTACATCGCACGCGAAACTGAGAGCATCGGAGAACCTGCTGTGCTCGAACTAAGGTACTTTTGTTTCTCATTTCAGGTCTAATTTTAAATCTCATTTCTTATGTGTATAGCTAGTTGTTCTTTAGAAGTTCCATTAAAAACTATTCAATTAATTTTGCAAAATGGTGGTAAAAGTGTTGATTCATAATTACCCTTTGAGCCTGGAGATAATCAGAGTTAATTAGAGATAATTTTATGGGTTCCTTTGAGGATCTCAAAATCAATCAACGAGAGGAGCCTTAGCCACCGTCGTGCAGTCTTGTTAAGGCATTAATAACCAATTTTCAGGGATTTCAATTTTCATTATTAACCAGAGTATTATTGGGTTACGCCGTAGCGCACATTTTCCAGTACTAAAAATACTAAAATTGTAATAGCTACTTTTAGTTTTTTACAAATGTGCATAGTATAATTTACTCACACTATGTGGTCTTGATTCAAACTTAACAATACGGAGCTTGGGCTGTATTATGCTTTTACTAAAAGGTATGGTAACTGTATAAATGCTGCGATTAATGAAACGGGCATTTTTTTAATTATTATATTTGGGAAACATTTTTACCTGAATCACATTAAAATTTGAGACAGTTCTCTTAAGGCTTCAATTTTCATAACTTGAATTCACCGCGTTAAGTTTTCTCCATCAAGTAAAGCCCATGCCATTCTCAAATGATATTCACTGATACTTTCCCCGGACATCACACCTGTGATTTGTAATAGCTTAGATAATTTACAAAAATTCACCATATTCAATCTTTCCTGGGAAAACTGTTTAATTAGATACTTAAATGTCATGTAAAAACTCCGCAGACTTTTTTCGATTCACCAAAGTCAACTTCTGAGGTTTGGCAGAGTTGCGGGAAGCGAAAACTCGTCCAATCTACGGAGGAGATGAAACAGGGACAAAACTTTCCATTCATTCGTTCACTTTAACTTATTATTGAGTTTGTTTCTTGCGTTAAATAGGAATTGCAACTAATATCAATAATGATTTATAATAAAATTGTTTATTGTTATTGTTCTGCTCAAGATTTTTAGCTTAATTTTACCTAATTTTATACGGGACTTATTATTTTTTATGAACAAATATATCATCAATTATATCATAAGTGTCCGTTTCAAGCTCGGGTCAGGTTTTTAAAAAATTTCCTACCATTGAATTTTTTATTAATTGATATAAATTCTGCGCAAATCATTACCGGTTTAAAAAATTATCTCTGCATTGCTTTTTAAAGCATTTTTTATCACAATCATTCCATTTTCAACTGATTTATATGAAGGATAGATTTTAATATCACAATCATTCTCGTTCGCTACCCGTTAGGCCAATTAGCATCAACCATAGCTAGCCAAAAATATTCTGCTAAACAAAACCAGAGTAATCATATCTCATTTCTGCAGATATTGAACATTAATTATAATGTGCAACTTGCATTTCCAACGGAAACTTCAATTGCAAGAACCGAATTTCGTTGGCAAAAGAATATATTTGAAAAATAGCTCTCGCTGCTATGATCACGCTCCATCTACAAACATATCAAAAGACCACGAAAAATGATTTCCATAACGTCTAACAAGAGAGGAACGCAAAAATCTTGAAGGATATACGTGGAGTGATTGTCCTGGATTATTTTTAGTCCTTTCTAAATTGATGGTGCGAATATCTTGGGAAATAAGGGGTTTTATATTGCAGCCATTGCCTGAGACGCTCTTCGCGACATTACCCTGATTGCCGAAACGCAGACTCGAGCTCTCGCATGGCAATGACGATGCCGGTAAAACGGTCCTTAAACTGATTATTTCTAAGCAAATATTTTTGATGATGGAGGATCTTTTCGAAAAAACATCAACTGGAATTTGAGTTTTATTGGTCAATAAAGAGCAATCTCCAAGAAAAAGGTTTATTATTGATCTGGTGGAGCATTTTCTCAATACTATTAGTGACAAAAAAAAAATAAAAAATGCAACTTTGTAACCATCAATAATGACGTTGGTTTTTCGGCAATAGTGACTCTGATTTTACATCGTATCAGCTAACATGTGTAGATGACTTTGCTTGGCAATTGAATGCCATTTTAATTAAATAATCATAGTCATTCAGTTCATTAGACCATTAAATAAGTAATAAGGTAATCAATTGATTGATTACTAATTAAGTAAGTATGTAAGCAATCAATTGAATAACATTAATAACTTAATTAAAAAGGACATTCAATTAGTAATTAATGTTATTCGATAATCAACATCAAAATGTGATCTGCGATTAGGCAATGTGGCCATTCTGAATGGTCGCGTAGTTCGGGGCCATCGCTGGGAGCCGTCGCTGGGAGCCGTCGCTGGGAGCAGTTGTTGGGAGCCATCGCTGGGAACCATCGCTGGAAGACGTTGTTGGGAGCCGTCGGTGGGAGCAGTTTTTGTGAGCCATCGCTGGGAGCAGTTGTTGGGAGCCATCGCTGGGAGCCATCGCTGGAAGACGTTGTTGGGAGCCGTCGGTGGGAGCAGTTTTTGGGAGCCATCGCTGTAAGACGTTGTTGGGAGCCGTCGCTGGATGCCGTTGCTGGGAGCCGCTGCTGGGAGCCGTCAAACTGAGGTCAAGTTTGGGCACTCGCTGATTGCCACGGGCGAGCGGGCGCTCGTATGGCAAAAACGCGTCCGGTTTTGATTGCCGCGGGGATTGCGCATGACAACTTGATGGCTGCAGGCAATTTAGTCTCCGCTTGATCAGCTTTGAATTTTTATGAAACAATGCGAACGATAATTAATTTTATTGAACGACTGGCGATATGAGGATATTTCGGAACACAGGAGGGTGAGCTTCGATGTCAGTCAAATTTTGTCACTTTGAAGTTAGTAGTGAATTTTATACTATTTATTTTTATATTCACAGGTCATATTGTGACCAGTCGATTGATAGTCTAAATTGTAGAACTTCTGCTGTTGAACTTTTGCTTATGTATGCTCTCAAAATCTAAAATTTGTTGAAGCAAAATGTTAACTTCGTCTTATTTCATGTCAAGTTACTACTCGCATGGACGTCAATGCTCATCTATTTTGCAATAATGTTTTATTATTGCTCATTTAATCTTTATATTTTATTCGCTTTCACTATTTTCGGCAGCCAATATCCCCATGATGATGTAGAGGAGGAGAACATGTGTTGTCCAGGCTGAATAAATACCACTTACTTACAGCAACGCTCGGCTTCAGCAGACGTGAGACGAGAAGACTTCAGTGCTCGCCTTCAGCAGACGTGAACAATTTAGTCTCCGCTTGATCAGCTTTGAATTTTTATGAAACAATGCGAGCGATAATTAATTCTAGTGAACGACTGGCGATATGAGGATATTGGCGCACAGGAGGGTGAGCTTCGATGTCAGTCATATGAAGTCACTTTGAAGTTAGTAGTGATCTTTTATACTATTTATTTTTATATTCACATGTTATATTGTGACCAGTAGATTAATAGTCTAAATAATTGTAGAACTTCTGCTGTTAAACTTTTGCTTATGTATGCTCTCAAAATCTAAAATTTGTTGAAGCGAAATGTTAACTTCGTTTTATTTCATCTCAAGTTTCTACTCGCATGGACGTCAATGCTCATATATTTTTCAACAACGTTTTATTATTGCTTATTTAATCCTTATATTTCATTCACCTTCAATATTTTCGGCAGCCAATATCCACATTATGATGTAGAGTAGGAAAATATGTATTGTCCAGGCTGTATAAATGCCACTCATCTACTGCAACGCTCGCCTTCAGCAGCCGTGAGACGAGAAGACTTCAGTGCTCGCCTTCAGCAGACGTGAGACGAGAAGACTTCAGTGCTCGCCTTCAGCAGACGTGAGACGAGACAGACGAGCAGACTTTGTAACCATCAAGAATGACGTTGGTTTTCCGGCAATAATGACTCTGATTTTTCCATCATATCGACTAACATATGTATGTAGATGTGTATGATTGGCAATTGAATGTCATTTAGTTAAATAATCAACGTCTTTCAATTGATTACCTGATTAAATAAGTAATTAAGTTATCAATTGATTGATTACTAATTAACTAAGTACGTAAACAATCAATTGAATAACATTAATAACTTAATTAAAAAGGACATTCAATTAGTAATTAATGTTATTCGATAATCAACATCAAAATGTGATCTGAGATTAGGCAATGTGGCCATTCTGAATGGTCACGTAGTTCCGGGCCATCGCTGGGAGCCGTTGTTGAGAGTCAGCGCTGAGAGCCGGAGCTTGGGACCGTCATTGGAGCCGTTGCTGCGAGCCGTTTTTGGGAGCCTTCGCTGGGAGCCGTTGGTGGCAGACGTCGCTGGAGTGAGACGAGAAGACTTCAGTGCTCGCCTTCAGCAGACGTGAGACGAGGTGACGTGAACGTTCACCTGATTGGCTGAGGGATCGGCGGCTTCTTTCAATCAAATGTAATTGTTGAAGCTCACGAAAATCTGCGCTCTTTTCATGCTCGGGAATTGGAGTGCAAGAGTCGCTGGTGAGGGACAAGCTGGAAATCAAAGATCGAATCCTAACGGCCATGGCTTTCGCTGCGACGGTCATTGATTTACAAGTGGATCGTAAATAAATTTTGGAACGTTGTTGTGTCGGGATAATGTAAACATTTGAGACAGAAGTCGCAACGTTATAGCGGCACACCGTTATCTTATAAACGTTATCCATGCATGCAGGTTTTGAGCCACAAACACTTTTTTTCCAAAAGCAAGTGTTGTTGGCTGTATTGCTAACTTTGTTGTTTCAATTTAATAGATTTTCGGTTGGAGTATAGAGTAAAGATGGAGTATAGGCACAATAACGACAAAACGCTCAAGTCATTGCATGTCCTAAAAACAAGGAAAACCACAAAATCCTCCTTCGATATTTTATGTAACTCTGCGCAGCTCAATAATTGGTAGCTTTAGTGTTATAGGTTTGATGGCAGCTGTTCCGTTTCTCGCTTCAAATTTCTAGTTGATTGAGTAGAAATTTCAATCATTAATTTATAATGTAAGATAAATAATTAGAAATCATTTTTGAAATATCAAGCGACATGAATAGTACGCGTACGATTGATTGCCGGCAATCAGTCGTTCGCAGCAACTCTCGAAACTCATTTAAATGAGTGGAACTTTATTCAAATGGCGGGGCTTTTTTTTCTTGTGTTAGTCATTCTGGTTTAGTTTGGCCCGGAATAAGCGTTTCAGTGCTGTGCCCGCTCTCTGCTGTGGGCAAAAAAGTGTGTCAATATTTGAACATCATGACATACATTTTTCTGAGTGCATGTGTCTGTGACTGCCGAGTCTCGCAGTCACCGCTCGAGTCTCGCAGTCACCGCTCGAGTCTCGCAGTCACCGCTCGAGTCTTGCAGTCACCGCTCGAGTCTCGTGGTCTCTTGACTGAGCTGATGAGCTGCAATTGCTGACGAGACAGCGCGTCATGCGCAATATCGTCCTGGTCATCAAACAAGTAAATCCTGGACAATTGCTCGAAGTCTGCTTTGGCGGCGGGGATTTTCGTGTGAGAATCGTTGTTGTGCATTATGATCAAATTAATAGGAGTGATTAAGTATGGCATCAAAATATGGAAGCAAATGATTACGAATGTTGACTTAGCATATTTTAAATATCGATGAATAATCTTATAAAACAGGTAAGCATGTATGTGTATTTCTATTTTATATTCCGTTGAAATTGGTAGCATTGCAAATTTAATGGTAAACTTCGTGAGTATTTCAATGTAAAATGATTTTTCCCAATACATAAATTGATGAATGGTAATTAGTTATTGTTCATGGTAAAATTCTTTATGTTGTTAATCAATTTCTTAAAGCCAAGTTGTAAAGTCACATTTGATTATATAGTTTATTGAATTCAATTCCAGGTATTGTCGGTGGAGCTTGAAAGTCTTTCGACTAATATGCGTTAAAAATGCATTACAATTCAATCAGAACTGCTTCTCTTTCTTCATTAAGTACAACATTTTTCTTTAACATTCATCCTTACTGTCGTCTTCCATTTCGGTATGGGAAATGTTCCAAAATATATAAACATATTCACGATTTACAAGCATCGTTGGCCTTGGTTTGTTCGCCTGAGCTCCACTTCGCGGATTAAAGATCGCGCCGCAGTTTGCAGCGACTAAACGCGTCTACTTTTCTTATATACTGATGCCGTTTTCAAATGGCCGATGTAAATATAGCTTTATAATGTCACTTAGTATATTAACGTACTCGAATTATCCGCGAAGAAAAATGTCAGAACAAATTTATGTGAGACAAAAATGAGAAAAATATTGTCTCATTTTTATCATTATTATAAATAAGAACTGTCTAAGATATCCGAGATTGTAATGCTTTTTTTGGTCTCGGCAGCACAACATTTCCAGCTCTGTGGTTGTCCGCACGACTAATCTTCGTTGAATTATATATTCGTAAGCTGAGAGGAATGTGAGTTGAGATGTTTATGTAGCAAATACCGCGGCGGTGGAGTTGATAAGTTATATAATATATTTTGATTATTAAAATCACTTGTTTGCTTAAATCGCAAGTTAACTAGGAATTAAAAGCAAAAACAATACCACAAAAATTCACCATATCTTTATAAGAGAAAACGTTTCGGAGTCCAGCTCCATCGTCAGTTCACAAAATTCAGTTCAGAAGAAGTTCAGATCTAGAAACACAAATACAATCAATTAGTAGAGTAAAAGGCACTGTAACATTAATGTATTAGGATTTATTTTACTTTCATTAAAAACGCTGCTTAGGCTAAGAAAAAATATCCGAACTGCCTTCCAATTCGAAGAGGAATGGTTTTTTTTTCACCTGCAATTTTATGTTTTCTTGAAGGGACGAAAAATGAAGAAAAAATTTTCCATTCTTCGTGTAATATCTCAAACGGAACACGACTCTTTTAAAAATTTACACAGTGTTGCCGACGTCAAATTAATAAAAAAAAATCCAGTAATGCAATGAATCATTAGCTAAATACTCAAATAACTAAAAAATTCACGAGTACTTTACATGATTAAAGAAGTTGATAATTGCCAATAGTGGAATAAACGTGACAATTTTAACAGGTTTTTTAATTCTTCTCTCCATCAACTTCTCTTCATTTAATTAAAACTTCAGAAAACTGCCCGAACTTGTCGTCGTAACCTTCTTTTTGTTATCCAGCAGCACGCTTAGCTGGAAGCTCTGTAGTCCAGGCCTCGAGATCTAAATTTGGCTTCTGTTTTTCCCTGAGTGTCTGTCTCATGTCTCACATCTTATGCTGATGATAGTGAGGAACACGAAATAAATTGTTAACTGGGTATGCAATTGAATTGCTTCTATTAATTTATGAAATAATTTGAGAAATAAATTTCATCGAGAAACTCATGTTTCATGATATTAACGTTAAGGAGAAAACGTTAGACTCCGTTTAAGATAATTTTTCAATCCATAGACTGGCAGATGAACGCAGAAGAGTGTAATTTTTGTAGACTTTTAATTATTTTTGCGTCAGAGAATAAATAATTATTCAACCTCGTCATTTTATACCAAATCTTCTTCCCTTAGAGGTAATATAATTTCTTTTAATTATTAATATTGTCTTAAAAATGTGATGGGCTCGAAATGTTGCAACTATAAAAAATTTAGTAACAACGAGGAAAATAAATAGATGTCAAAGTTCTAAGCCTTGAAAACTTTAAGTTAGGAAAGTATGAAAAGTTTTATACAATTGGGCTTGGAACATTTTAATTGTTTCATGAGGCTTACACGCTTGACTTCTTAAGACTAAATAGCTGACAAAGATTCTTCTGCGATCCTAATTTCTCTAATTAGGAAACTCAGGCTGAACTCGACTCTCACTTAATAAAGTTTTAGGAACTCCGTAAGGAGTCACACATCTCATTAATCTTGTCGTTAACGAAACGTTGCTGGCCAAATCCTTATGACCAACGCATTACGAAAACTTAGTAATCGAAAACGATCCACTTAGTTTTTAATACTGTATAAGACTAGGGAATGACTTTGTTTGGAGAACAAACAATAAAGACTTTTTTTTTGCCTGAACACTTTTATATACGTAGCTGCTCATTAGAAAGAGGGTTGCTCGGTGAAACATATCTAATTATAAATTGAAAGCCTTATTCAACCATTATTACATTTAATTTTGAGCGACCTGATACATACGAAAACAAATTAGCCTTACTTCCTTCCTTTTACATATATCAGCGTCGAACCAATACATTTCATTGGATCATGTACTTGTCACCGACATCATGTCATATCATGCCTTATCACTGATATCATGTCATAACATGTCCTCGTCACTAATATCATGTCATATCATGTCCTCGTCACTGATATCATGTCATATCATGTCCTTATCACTGATATCATGTCATATCATCTCCTCGTCACTGATATCATGTCATATCATGTCCTTATCACTGAAATCATGTCATATCATGTCCTCGTCACTGATATCATGTCATATCATGTCCTCGTCACTGATATCATGTCATATCATGTCCTCGTCACTGATATCATGTCATATCATGTCCTCGTCACTGATATCATGTCATATCATGTCCTCGTCACTGATATCATGTCATATCATGTCCTCGTCACTGATATCATGTCATATCATGTCCTCGTCACTGATATCATGTCATATCATGTCCTCGTCACTGATATCATGTCATATCATGTCCTCGTCACTGATATCATGTCATATCATGTCCTCGTCACTGATATCATGTCATATCATGTCCTCGTCACTGATATCATGTCATATCATGTCCTCGTCACTGATATCATGTCATATCATGTCCTCGTCACTGATATCATGTCATATCATGTCCTCGTCACTGATATCATGTCATATCATGTCCTCGTCACTGATATCATGTCATATCATGTCCTCGTCACTGATATCATGTCATATCATGTCCTCGTCACTGATATCATGTCATATCATGTCCTCGTCACTGATATCATGTCATATCATGTCCTCGTCACTGATATCATGTCATATCATGTCCTCGTCACTGATATCATGTCATATCATGTCCTCGTCACTGATATCATGTCATATCATGTCCTCGTCACTGATATCATGTCATATCATGTCCTCGTCACTGATATCATGTCATATCATGTCCTCGTCACTGATATCATGTCATATCATGTCCTCGTCACTGATATCATGTCATATCATGTCCTCGTCACTGATATCATGTCATATCATGTCCTCGTCACTGATATCATGTCATATCATGTCCTCGTCACTGATATCATGTCATATCATGTCCTCGTCACTGATATCATGTCATATCATGTCCTCGTCACTGATATCATGTCATATCATGTCCTCGTCACTGATATCATGTCATATCATGTCCTCGTCANACTCACCACTGTTGGTCGTAAATTAACCAATCCCAATAGATTATGCATCCTTTAACTTTGGTTCGACCGCCTAAAGTAATTTGTAAACATTTGCAACAGAAGAGTCATTCGTGCGGATACTGAAAGTCAAGTTGATTGTAGAAAAAAATATGTCCTGAAATAATATTTGAAGAAATAATCTAAATGACTCCAATTTTTATTCAACGCGCGTCATAATAAGAACATTAAGAATTCTTAATATTTTCTACTTAGTTTTTTATTATATTAGACGGTGAATACATTATTTTAATGCAACTCCAATATGCGCGATATTCAACGCTGACGTTAAACCCGTTGCGTTTGCCTGTAGGTTGCCTGACGCATGAAGCTTTATCAGAAAAGAGAACATTTTTGCCTGCAGGTTAACTGAGTGTAACGGTTTACACGCTAACGAGACACTTTTGCGGGCATCTTCAGTTTAACTGACACGGGAAACTTTTCCCGGCAACTGATGTAGTTGCGGGCGTCAAAACGCAGTGAAAGTTTAAAGCTTTTGAGGAGCTTCGGTAATAAAAAAATCTATTGTCCACCATCAAGCAGACAAAAATAAAGAAACACTATCAAACAGGAATCGTTTGGTGTCGCTTGAATTTACTTTTGCTGGAACTCGACAAAAAAAAACTTGAAAAACTCACATAGATGAGCCTCGTCAAGCCAGAACTCGATTTCAAGTTAAAATTGTGTCGCAGCCTCTGAGCCTTCAGCGGCCAGAAAACTCGAAGCTAAGCGAGAATGAACATTTCACAGTCTATGAACATTATTTATACTTGCACCGAAATGGGGACTTAAGTAAGAACTTAATCTCGCGCACAATGTTCGAAAAACGCCGTAAAAGTCTGTGGCTGCACTGTTAGGAAAATTACCGTTAACGGTATTACCGGCGTTTCAGTGGCCGGTCGGCACGTGAAAAGAAACACCGTGTCAACGTTTTTATTCTAATTTAACACTAGAAATCCGTAAAACATCTGATAAAAACGGCGAAACAGTTTATTTTCACGGGGCGACCTGCCACAAGAACGCCAGTGGGACCGTTTTTTCACCGTTTTTTTCTAACAGTTTGGGTATACCGACCGTGACCGAGCCATCATTTGAACCCATTGCAACAGAGTGTCCGAACCAAGCACCATGAACTTCATTAATATGCTGAGCGTACGGTAGGCGACTGAATAAACCTTAGAAGAAATACACAAGTTCACAGATCGCACGACACTCGACTGAATTAGCGTCAATTGGAACGGGTGCATCTAACGCGAACATTGCACTTGACTTGAAAAAATACGCGAGGTTCATGGGTGGGCAGGCAGGCAGTGAGGCATATGCTGCAGATCATTCGCTCCTCTGGCTGCCAATAAATGCCAGCGGGGCCGACGTTATTTTCTTGGTTGGTTGAGAAGTAACCGTGAAATTAAAAAATTGGACTATTTTTTCAGGAGGTAACAGCATTTTCATTCTATTCGTCAATGCATTTTCATTTCATCTATAATCCGATATACACGGAATTCATGATGAATATAAGACGATTATATATATAATTAATTCAAGTGTTTATTTCGTTATATTCAACTTTGAAAGAACACGCTCCAAGCAACGGGACGCGCTCCAAGAACATGCTCCAAGCAACGGACACGCTCCAAGAACACGCTCCAAGCAACGGGACACGCTCCAAGAACATGCTCCAAGCAACGGACACGCTCCAAGAACACGCTCCAAGCAACGGGACATGCTCCAAGAACATGCTCCAAGCAACGGACACGCTCCAAGAACACGCTCCAAGCAACGGGAC